>NC_066363.1:15380000-15517500 GCF_013377495.2 Cygnus atratus
TCTGTAAAATACAAGTCTTGACCATTTTTGAAATGTGGGCTTGATGGTTTTGCTTCAGAATAGATAAAACTCTATCCTTAATTGTGCATGAACATGGCATATGTGAATTTGCGAAATATCTCTAAGTGTAACGTTTTAGGAGATAACATTTTTTCTTTGCTTTTACTGTACAGTTCGAAAATGGGGCATTCCTTATCTGTTTTGTTTTTCTCATTTCTATGCAAATAAAAATTCGTGTGAGAAACAAATGTTCAAGAATTTCAGTGTTTAGATTTTCTTGGGCGTGGACTTGGGTGTTTAAAAAAAAGGAAACAGCGAATTTCCTTTTTCGGAAGAACATACTATACATATCAGCTATAGGTTGTTTAAACTGCATCATAAAATTTTGAAAAACAGTGATAAGCATTATTTTTTCCTCTGTGCTACCTCCCTCCAGTGCAGATGTTGCTTGAATTTTCAAAGGCCAGACAAAAATGTTACATAGCCATGTTGCTGATATCAGCAGTTTCAGGGAAGAACTCAGTTTTAGCATTAAAAAGTAACTGTAGCATGTAAAATTGCTGCCAGCACTTCTTTCACTGCCAGCTGACCAATTTGGAGGGTGTTTAGATAGTAATAAAAAAGCTTGCATAGATACTGGCTCTTTTTGGTGCATAATTTTCAATGCAGTTTCACTTTCTGAATGAATTAATGTCTGTATTTAATATTATTAATGTTTACTTGTAGCTGGCAGCAGTTTTAATATTGTGTTTCTGCAGAGTTTAAAGAAAAAAAGGAACTCGCTCATTAAGGAGAACACAAAACTATGAAAACCACTTGTCTTCTGCAAATTTACCTGAATTTTGTGTTTCATAAAGTGCCCCAGTAGCCCTGGGACCGTAAGTTCAAGTGAAAATACATTTCATTTTCATAGGAACACGGTCTTGCAGCAATTTATACCAAAGTAGGTCATAACTGTTGCAGTCTGATTCTCCCTGCTGCCTGTAGCTTGCAGTCTTCGTCCTCGTTGCATCAGCAGTGGAAGGCACAAGGCAGTACAGTAAGTCGCTGAAGTAGCTCATCTGGTCGAAAAATATCGTGACAAAAAATAACTTTCCTTTAAATCAGCTGCTTCAAGTGGGTGGCTGTGTGCACTACTAGTAACACTCGTTAGGTCAAGGGGAGGAATGGGAAATGCGTGGCTTGTGATCAGAGGAGTGTGGAACTGCAATAATCCAGAATTAAATTGGCATAAACTGTTGTGGAGCCTTACAGCATCTTCTCGTGCATGCATCAGTGCGCTTCTGACTTGAATAATCCGTGTTACCTTGCTAGATCAGGTGAGAAATAACTCAGCATTTCAGTTAGGTGGAAGCATTGTCCACAGTGGATATGAGTTACAGACGAAAGGTGCAAAGTCAGAATTAGGGTCTGAAGAAGTGGAAGTGTTGCCATTCAGTAGCAACAAACTGGCAGATCTGCTCACATGCTTTGAGAAACCTCATCTTTTATCATCTTTTGCAGGACCCTTAGAAGTACCTTGTGATCTCCAAGCCTAAAATCCTGCTCTGAAAAGCAGCAAAAGTGTGTTAATAGGCAAGCTGTTCGGGCAAGGACGGCATTGTGATGGATCTCATGTAAAACTTACTCATTTTGATATTGCTGGTTTGTTTTTTTGTTGTTTTTTTTTTTTTTTTGGTCAGATGGGTGAATTTTTGCCAAGTATTCAAACTCCCAGATTAAAATTTGGGAGAAGTCCACCGTTCCAGTGCATGTTTATACCTAGCCAGTTGTCACTGCCATTGTATTAATCATCATCATTAGTCATTTTGTTTATAGGGCTGTGTGTGTATGTATATTTTGTATGTGCGTGTATGTATATGTATATAAAAATAGATAGATAGAGCTCTATGAAGCTGTATGTAGTGGGATGGCAGGGGTTTTTTTATTATTATTATTAATTCTGTATATTCATTTTCCTGGCCATTTACCCGATGTTCAAAGTATGTTGGGGCTGAGAGTTGTTTCAGTGCAAGTCTCACTCTAAACTGTGTTAGATAATGCATCTTTTTAAAACTCACAATTAAATATTTAGATACTCTATATATAAATGTTATGCCACATACTTGTCATTAGAAACCTGAAATAAAAAAATTGAGTGGTTTGCTCTGCAGTAGTCTTAATTTTTTTTTAAATTTTTTGCCAGTTAATTTATTATAACAAACAATTGAAAAATAAATATATATATATAACTCAGAACAGCTCCCCAGACTGTCTCGTTGTTACGGAGCAGTACCCGAGGAGAGCAGGGCAGGAAGGTAGGTGGGCCCGCCTTGGTTTAGCAGCACCCGAGGAGCGCAGCGCATTTACCAAGGTCAGTCATTCCGGCAGCCAGCTGTGACCTCGCAGAAGTTGCTTTTTCAGTACTCATCTGTCCATTTGGAGGCCTGGTTCAGTTTTCTGAAGCTTCCAGAAAATTGGCCTGGATGGGGAAGGGGATGACCAAGGTGTCCTCCCCCAGCCCTGTAGGCCAAGGTGGCAGCTGAGGGCACGGGGTCTGTTGCAAGATGGGGAGCACAGAACTGGATTTTTTGGAGGTGGGGATGCTGTAGCACTACAGTTTCTTTCAGCAGCAGTTGGCTTTCGTCTTGGTTTTAGTCGCCGAAACTGTACCAGAGTGTTCACGATGGTTACTGGTGGGTAACACTGCCATGTAAAAACGGAGTTTCCGTTAAGTTTGCACTTTGTGGTATGCCAGCTTGTGATTTCCTGTAGTACCTGCCGTGACAGCGAGTGGGACGTTTTCAAGCATTTTTCTCTTAAAGAAATAGACGTGAAACACTGTATTAACTGACATTCTTTTTACTTAAGAATGTAAATACCTCTCTTCTGCTTCCCCTTTAAAACAAAGCCTCGGATTAAAGTAAGTTTAGCCAGACGTTACGACAGTCGTGGAATATTACTAAGGCAATACGGCCTCAGAAGCATCAATTACGGCCAGCTGTGTTAAGAGCTATATTTATATGTTTAACTAAACTTTTCTTTTCCCCGTGTGTGGATAAATGTGAGGTTTGAGTTGCACAAAATTAAATAGCCTCTTTACGGGAGTAGTAAGTGGTGCAGAGTGTATGGGAATTTAATACTACCACAAGGAACAGACGCCCATGTTTTCAACTAGAATGCCTTAAATCATTAGGTAGCATTCCTAATTGTAATCTGAGATGGAAATGCTAAACTTAGCCAAGTAGTGTTGTGTACTAGTAAGACCTTTGTGAACAAGCTGGATGCTAAATTCATCTCCCCCCATGCAAAAGTGCCACATTTAAGCAAGAGGGGAAATTAAATTATCATGGCAGAAATCACTGGTGGGTTACAAAGCATTTGAAAAGTGATGCAACAACAGATATTTTGCTTTGTTTTAATCGCAATTGTGTAAAGAGGTGCTTGTAATAATGAAAAACTTAAGTATTTTCTATGAAAAACTGGCTACTGATAACAGAATTGGTACAGTGTGGTCTTGGAGATAGTATGCTTGGAATCATTAAGGCTGCGGTTGACTTGAACTATTGGAAACCTCTTGGGAACAGATCAGGAAACATTTTTGGCAGTGAAGATTTTGAGGTGAAGAAAATCAACGTTTGGAGAAGAAAGTGAGATGTTACAGTTCTTAACACTTAACCCATCCCCATATATTTATCCTTAAAGAGGAAGCTTTCAAGATATACTTGTGTAGAAGCTGTTGATAGAGAAACTATTACTTTCAACCACAGTATCTGTACACAGGGTCTTGCTGTTAGCACCTCTGGAAGGTTAACCAGCTGTCTTTGTGATATGCTTGCACGCTACCATAAGCAGCGGCATGAATAGGTTTTAGTATTTTCTTCTTGATTGAAGTTCAAGTAATTTCATAATGTCATTGTAGGAATTGCAGCTTTCTGCAGACAGGATGCACCAACATGTGATTTGTTAGAGAAATGTGTGTGGTGGGGGTATTCTGCTTTTTTATTTGGTATTTTATCAAACACAGTAGTTTGAGAGGTGTGCAACAGCAAGATAAAATTACAAACTGGCTTTTCAGAAGAAAAGGTGCACATCGTAGTTGAAGCTAGGAGTAAGTTACAGGTATTAAACAGTAAAAGCATATTGCTGGTGTTTTAATTAGGTGTAGCTGCAGGCCTCTGCCTTCTCTGCTTGAGAATATGAGGAGCTGTGTTTCTCTCCTAATTTAATGTTGAACATTAAGCACAATGTACCTGCTAGTTCATGTCATTTCTGAAATACGGTTGTGAGTTTATTCCATAAACTATAGTCTGTGGATAAATTCCTTTTAAATTTTTGAAGTAAATCTATATGGAAAAAATAATATTCTCATGAGACAGAGCATCTCAGTTGGCTCTCAAGCCGTTTCCTATACGTGGTGATCCTGGACGGCTTGTTTTTGTGAGCTGCGTCCATGTACTACTTGCCTTACAAGCATCAACATGCTTTCCAAAGCAACTCCTGAACTGTGGAACCTTGCCTTACGAGTATGTTTGAACAGTTTAAGAAAACGTTATACAAATAAGCTCTTTGTCCACATTAGGACCAAGCTGAGGACGAGGATGTCCAATACAGCAGATGAATGCTCTTGTTAAATGAATAATTATTAGTAGTGTGGTAGTGCAGAGGAGATCTAGTCATGAATCAATGCCATGCACAGGAGGCTTCTGCACACCCATACTATTTGAGAAGCCATCCCTGCTTTGGAAGCGGTGCTGACTACCCGACGTCGGCCTGCCCGTACTGCAGTGCTCTCCAGAAGGTGTTACATCGAAGGCAAGAGACTGAGGTTACTCGTGGGGCTTGCTGATTCAACAGGTGAAAACGCTTTGTCAGCGGCAGCATCTTCGTGGTGTCCCTGAGCTCCCTTTTTTCCTCACTCTGTTACTTTCAGTCACTGTCACCGGCATGAAATCTGGATTTGTGTAACTATTTACTTTGTCTTTTTGGAACATCTTTCTATCTGAATAGGCTTTAGCCATGCTAGGAGTAATCTTTACTAGAGCGCTACACAACTTGGTTTTGTTTGTGATCAATGTTATTTAGGTTTGCAGCTGGTTGCAGGAGTTTGTTAGTCATTAAGTGAAATTATCATGGGACTTTGCTACTGAAAACTTGTATCGAAATGCAGTCCAATGAAGCAAAACATGGTATGTAATTGAGCCTGCCTAAATAGGATTGCTGTGCTTCATAGGAGTCTAAATTCAGTAGGTCTCTCCTTGCCTTAAGTTGCCTGTTGGAGGATGAGTGTTCACCTTACCTTCCTTTACTCCATAGTTCCTCCATAGACCATATGGTTCAGAGTAGAGAATGATTTTTGCTTGGTGTCCACTAAGTCAGAGTGGTTGTGTGATACGGGAGATGTGCAGTTCAGGCTCTCTTCTGCATCTGGTTGTAAACATACGTTCGTTTCCTTCCACTTCTCTACAGGTTATGTTATTCAGGGAGAAAGAAGGAAAGCTAATACTCCAAACGAAGATCTCCAAGACTCTTTGCTTTTATCCATTGGCAATATAATTACAGCAAATAGGATCTGGAACCCCACTTACATCTTTCTTCTACCTCCCGTCATCCAAGTGCTTCAGCACTTAAACAGCAGTCAAAACCTTGTCAGCTTGTTTTCTGTCTTGGTGCCTTTTGTTCTTGGCTGCATAGCAGCATTGTTATTATAAGAATAATGATGAATGCTCTTACCAGAATATCCACAGCATTCCCTGGAAATGTGAATTCAAACCCTTTGAGGCTGAGGAGGCTCTGGAGCCCAGTTATCTCACATCTTGGGTATGTGCTATAAAATATCTGGGAACCATTAGCACCCTTTTGTCATACCATACCGCCAGAAGATGTGCCGTGTCCTCTTAGTTTTATGTTTCTTGAGGTGGAAAGGTGTCACGTAGAAGGAAACTTTGACATCTGCAGTTGTTCTGAAACAGGTACCTCCTTTTTCTGCTAACAGAGGAAACTTACGTGTTCTATCAAGAAAAATCTCCATCCCCACCCGCCTCCGTGCAGCCGGGCACCTAACTTGGGCAGACTTGTTTCCACTCGGTGATTCAAATCAAGACCAAAATGTACTCTTCAGAAAAATACTTAATTGCTATTCCTTCCATTATTTAAAACTGTCACTAGGTTGAGGGCTCCCTTGAAATCCAGGAATAAATATCAATAAATACCATATATAAAAGGAATAATAATATCAAACTCTGTGACTGCTTATTAAGTTAGCTATTCTGTTTTAAAACAGCTGTGTCTTCTATAAACTAACAAAGAGAAATCTCGTCCTCTAGGGACACAAGCAGACATGAGAACACATTTGGACCTCTGTTCATAAGCTGTGTTTGCAGCCTGCTGGTACATGCGTGTGAACAGTTGCATGAATTCAGCTGAAGAGCAGCGTGGCACAGGTGCGCGTGCTGGGTTTTCAGTTGTGATTTCAGACCCACAAATATATTTTAGAACCTAACACCTGTGGATTTCCCCCTGACTCCCATGCTTTTCAGTGAATCTTAAGCCACTTTTCTACAGCTGTAAGTGTAAACTAACTGTGGGCAGTTATGTGATACAAGACATTACTGAGCCTCTCGGCAAACCAGTTGAGTCACCAGATACGTTTGTCTGCCTTCCTAAGTACAGGAGGTGGTTACAGGTTCCCTTGCAGAACCTGCAGAACTATGATATCTTTCCCTATGGTTCTCAATTCAGAAATGTGCGTTTTCACCTTTGTTTGGACTGCCAGCTCTGCAGAGGTTTTCTGAACTAAACAGTGACATACACTAATTGTGTCATAACTCCAGATAACCATACTGGAGGATTTGGTCTCCCTAACCTGAGCAGAAAACTAGTTTCCTGGAGATTCTAACTCTTTGTAATTAAAATGTAAGTCCTAGCTGGTGTATCATATTTTACTTTAACATATGATGCCCCAGTAGAACAAAGTGGTTGTGGAAATGCTTATCACAAGTATTTGTTGAACATAGTTGTTTTATTCCATCAACTTAGAGATAATAACAAAGAGAAACGAAATCCAGTGTGAAATGCTGCTGGTTGGTTTATCCTGTAGCTTCACAGTAGCTGAAGACATGCCTTAACAAAGCTTTTTCAGGACACAGTTTGAGTAAGCAGTCTTGATGTGATGAATTTTTGCGCAAAAGCTGTTTCAGTACTAAAGAATTTCTTATTTTGCACATTAATCTGGGTTAATGTCCCATTCTTTCCATATTACTGCAGTGATCTGTTAAGGTCTGTTAAGTTCCCCAGGAGAGAAGGAACATCTTGGTCTTGCTGAACCATGCAGTAAGCTGGTGCAAACAGGCTTAGGTGTTGCATTTCTGTGTGAATTGTAATGCTGCAAAGTCCCACTCTTGAGCCCGCATTTCCAGTGTCATTCTCGACCATTTGCACTAAGTTCCCAGCCCACGAAACCCCACTCGCTGATCTCTGTTGGTGCAGGGTCAGCAGCTGGGCCGGCCTGTGAAAGCGTGTCCTCAGGGCACCGAGCAAAGAGCCAGGTCTGCAGCTGGGAAGCAAGTAGTTTTGCATGGTGAGTGAAGGTTTGGGTTCTTTAACATGTCTTGCTTTTTTTTCAGCTGTCAGTGCGTACCCCAAATCTCCACTGCCATGTAGAACGATGCTCCAGGTATATTCTTGATGTGGTGGTCACAGGTTTTGCAGTGCAAGCAGTGCATTCCAGCTAGAATTCAGTGTCACAGCAACATTCTTGTTGATTAAATAAGATAGCTGCTACGGTATCAAGTAAGGAATTACGTATTTTAGTTTTGTTGGAAAATCTACCCCACACCTTTGATTCAAAATACCAAGATTAACTCTATGGCATGAAACATTTTAATTTTTGTACCTGTGCTTTTCTAACCAATATACCTCTCTAAAGAGAAAGAGCAGGAAGACGCTGATTTACCACCATCTTTTTATAGCGAATTGCTGCTTAGCAGTGAACTGTTAACCAGCAGAAGGGATAGTGCGTACAGTTGTTGCATATCTGGGCAAGTTAGGGTTTGCAGTGAACATTGGTTGCAGTTGTGGCCATCAGGAGTGCTGGCAGTGGTGTGGGTTGCTGTTGTTAGTATCTGTCCCATGTCACCAGGTTTGGTTTTTTTCCAGTTAAGGAAAATTGCCATGTCCTTTTTTTCTTCCATCTTTTTCAGAAATGTGAATGGGATACATCTTGCCAGTCTCTAAAATTCACACTGAAAAGTTGGGCCTTCAGCTAAAGAGGGTAAACCTTCTGGAGTGAATGAAGAAAACTTTTTTAGTACGGTATCCATCGAGTCCTGAATCAGATGTCTCCAGAGAGTATTTAATTCTGCTTATTTTAGAAACATGTCTCTTCCTGCTCCTTTTATAAACAGAGCCTTGGCGACTGGGGGTCGGGGCTGACCGTGTGACCACTCCAGTCCAGCATACAGCCACAGGCTGTGAGGGGCAGAGGCATCCTTTGTTCTTCTCCCAGTTCTCTTTTCCTCCATCCCCATCTGATTTTTCTCACCACCTCTGCCACACCAGGATGAGTGTTTCTGTACCCAGTGGCTGAAAACAGGTACTTTCTTTGCTGGCTTAGTGCATCCGCCAGATCATTTCGCTGCTCTGGCTCTTCTTGGTGGTTTTATTAATGGTGACAGGTCAGAAAGGAAAGTAGTAAGAATTACCAACAAGGAGAAGTAGGATGGGGCAGTTCTCTTTAGTGACTTTCCATTCTAGGGCTAGGTCAAAGTGGCTATTGTAAACATCGTCTCAGTTTTAGAAGGGATTAATTCTGTACAGCATTTCTCAATCAAGCTTTAAACCCGTGAAAACACAGCTGATGTATAGAGGTGTCAGTCTGCAGGAAGTGCAAATGGTAGTCCAAAAGTGTGAGCTGCTTATTCATTTCTAGTTTTATAAGTTTAGTTAGAGTGGTCTGTGGGGATGTGGGTAAGCAGGCTCTGTGGTTATTGCCTCAAAAAGGTGGCTTCTGCACAACAACTCAGTTCTTGCTGGGTGTCTGACCTGTGCATACTTCCCCTGCGTTCCGAAGTGTGGGTATGTATGAGTATAAAGCTTTGCAGCAAGGCCCAACTCAATGCACCATGCAGACACATGCCTCGTAGTTTTTTTTCCTTTGCTTGGCATTGGCCTGATGGATGCTGGAGCCCAGGGTGAGGTGAGGAGCTGCTTGATGGACTGGGACAATGCTGCAATGGTTGAGCATCTTAACCACTGACACTTAATTTCAAAGGAATTAATGCTTCCACAATGCTTATCTTTTTTTTCTTGATCCCATTTGCCCAGTTAATTTTCTACACAGATGCTATTGCTGTTCTAATTTAAAGAAAAAAACCTGCAAAAGGCTTTAGTAATATGGAGGATTAAATTTTATTTCTAAATACGTGGTGATGGATGAGCAGAATACAAAGGTGTTGATACTTGATTTGCAAATTTAAAATTAGTCTCGCTGCAGAGAAGTAATCCGTTTCTCCTGTTGTCACTTGATGATTCTCTTATTTCAAATTAGAAGCTTCAGAGACGTACATAAAAGCTGGGTTGGTTTTTTTCGTACTGAAAAAAAGTCTATTTAGACATTACTGTTTGATGAGGCACTTAGTGAAAAATCTTGGAAAGCAACTAGTTCAAGCATTCAAGGTTATGCCCATGTTTGTCTTCCTAAAATATTTAACAAAAATAGATTAGGGTTAGCAAACATACAGAAATAATTTTAAAATCAGCTTTTCAGCAGCATGCCATTTGCAGCCTTTTAAAAAGGATCCAGGTTGTGATTTAGTTGTTAAATATAGAGAGATTTCAGTTCTTGGCAAGCATACCTTTTGAATTTTTTGAGCTGCTTTTTTCAGGGGAAAAATAACTTTTTGAAGGATTCTGGGATATTTTTCAAGGATTTAATTAAAAGGGGAACAACAAGTGTAATAGGAAAATATGTAAATGTTGTGCAAAAAGCTTCTTTTTTTTTTCCTTGTAACAATGGGTTATTTTCTGTTCCCATATTCTGTGGTTGAATACCGACACAGGATTTAGTTTCTGTTCCACCAGGGGTTTCCATGGGCTCCTTTTGACGGTCTGGTGTAGTTGGGCGTTACTGGTTTTGCTTATTCCCTTAACATACAAGTCGGCAGCACGGCAATCCGGAGCACTGAGCGGTGACCCACAGGGCAAGCGGGTTTGACACCACCACGAGCAGGTTGCGGCAGGGGCTGGGAGGAGGTTCGCAGTCCAAGCAAGTGTCCACACCAGCAAATCTTTCCTGAAGTCATTCCAGTACTCACAGATGGAAAAGCCATTCAGCGGTGGAGGTGAAGGAAGTGAGCCGGAGCACGTGGGAGGCCAGGCGAGCGGCTGAGGAGAGGCACCGCCGCGGCCTTATATGGGAAAGGGAAAGGACATTTTCCTCGTTAACTTCACGGGGAATCGGTGCCCAGAGCTGCATTCATCATGTGCATGCATTTCCACAGGAACGTTTCTTTTCCAAATCGTCTTAGTCATAGTTTTAGCACTGTGTCACATCTTTGCTGGCTTATTTATATAGTCTGCATGGGCTCGCTGTGCATCCACTGCTAGTCTGCCCTAAAAAGGTGAACTGTTTATAATCTTGGCCAACAGAAAAGACAGTACTAAACTGATGCCAGCAGCTTGGTTTTCTCTTACTGAAAAGACCACCCCATTTCTGGGCTGTACTTAAAGCAAAACTTAAAGCAGAGCAGCAGTATATCCCTTCATCCGGAGGGGGCAAGGTTTGCTAAACACAACATGGCTTCCGTGAAGCCAGGCCAGAAGGAAGCTCAGCGGCCCAGTGAGGCCTTCCCCTCCAGGCTGCTTGTGTCCCCCTGACTGCTGTCTCTCGCCAACCTCACACCCTTTCTCTCTCCTCGGCTCTTTTTTGGATCACACTTACCCTCTCAGCAAGGCTTGCGGTCACACACGTTTGATTTAGAAGGGGCTTGCTTAGACAGCCCGTTTAACACTGGGTGTTCATGAAGTAGTTCTGAGAATGAAGGAGCAACACCTCTGCAGGGATGGCCAGAGGGAGAAATCCAAGTTAGCTGTGCAATGAATAATGTTCAGAAGTTGGGTTGGGTATAGTTCACAGTTCAGTTTTTCTATTTTTTGTTTTGTTGTGTTTCCTTTTTTTTTTTTTTACCAGAAGTTTCTTATGTGCCTATACACACCATCTAGCAGAGTTATCCCACACCAAATTCTCTCAATTCTCCTACGTCTAAACTTCCCCCGCCCTCTGGCTGCAGGATCCACTGAAGGCAAAAGTGGGCCAAAATGATTTGTCAGAAAAATATGAGACATCTAATATTATTGTTGGATAAAATCTATTAACAAAGGGTTGGCTCCTGTTTGAAACCTTCTCCTCCAGATTTTAGAGCAGCTGTCCCGTCTAAGTTAGGCCTGGATATGCAAAGTTACAATTATGAATGGCCCTAAATCAGTGTGGGAAAACCAAAACTCAATTGCCGTGCTAATTTAAGCGCTGCTCTCTTAGCTGCTAATTTATATGAATAAGGGTACATCTTCCAGAAAATGGCAGGTTCATTTTAAAAGATTCTCTTGGCTAAATTGCAAGATAGCTTTTAGAACAAAAACTTGTTATGAATTCTGATATTTTTAGGATGCCTGGAAAGGCCGTAGTTAGCAGTAACGTTTTAGGGCTACAAAGGAAATAGGTGGCCAGGGTCCAGGTTCTCATTCTTATAATGAATAACAGAGAAATGGAATTTAAAATAACACCAAAATTCCAAAGTTGTATAAGATCTGTGAAAACTGATTTCAGATGACTATCTACTATTAGAGGAGAAGAAAATTTGGCAAAAAAAATGGTCTGTTTGAAACCTGTTTTTAGTCAATGGTCCTAACTCTGGAGTAATAAGTGAAGTCTCTAATAATTATGGAAAGTTACAGTTCAGTGACCAGTTTGGTCAGTGATCAGTTGTGGTTTACAAGCATTCAAATCTCATCTCATAAAACTTATAACATTTGCGTGTATTTATTTTAGGGGGGGGCAGGTTTTCATTAAGATTCGTAGTTTTGGAAAAAGGGTAAAGAGTTCTTTCATTAATAAGAATGGTACTTCTTAATTATCCTTATCCCTGAAGAAGAAGAAGAAAAAAAAGGCTGAATTTATATCAAGGATGCTTTAGGTTACATATTTTGAGAGGAAATTTCTAGTTTGGAGTATAAGGTGCCAAGTTAGGCTGTAAAATACCCTTTGAAGATTTCTAGGAAAAGATTCTGGAAAGGGCCTTGAAGTTTTTCTTGCCTTAAAGCAGAGGCTTGAATAGAGAAGCTCCATTTCTCTCATATCTCTCGGGTATCTTTATTATGAAGTCTTTCTCTGATAACATTCAGAGCATAAATATTTTTGGATGGGATGTTAATAGGCTGGGGTTTTTTGGTTTTATTTTTTGCCCTGACTGAACAGCATTTCCAAATTTCTTGTATCTTGAGAGGTTATCTAACAAGAGTGTTTCAAAAGAATTTAAGTAGCAGCTGCCCTGTTTGATGTCTTATAAATGCAGAGTTTGGTTCATAAATACGGTTGTATTAGATGAAAATTCATCTGTCTGTCCAGTTGGTGTGGATAGGAACATCTGGTTTGAGTCTACTCTGTTCCTGTCCCCTCTGAAACAGTTACATGCGTGTACTTTTCGTGCAACTTTATTTTTGTTTACTAGTCACAATAAATCATACAATCTGGTTGTCTTGTTTTGTATTTCAGATTAATTTAAAATTTCTCACGTGGGCTGGCATCCTCTGTTGCTTGATATGGAGCGGGTTTGCTCAGCAAGGTAAATCATTTGATTTCACTGCACTACTTTAATATTGCTTTAAAACTGTATGTATTTAGCAGTTGTAAATGTATTGGCTAGATGAGTGCTCATAGCAGGATGTTGCTCATATCTCTTAGTCATAACATGTAGAATTTGGTTTACAGGGCCAGTATGAAACAAAATTGTGTTATTGTCAGCACGTCTTTATAAATGAAGTGACCTATCTGTGTTCTTTCATAGGTGGAAGTGACTGCATAAAAGCTAATGCAAAATCATGTGGTGAATGTATACAAGCAGGACCAAACTGTGGTTGGTGTAAAAAAACAGTAAGTATTGCACAGTTCCTTTTATTTTTTTCCCTCAGTTTCAAATTTAAATAAATATTTAAATGTATAGAAATGTCCGTTTTCATTAACAATAATTTCCTGTAGCTCTTCAATTGGATACCTATTAGTACATAAAAATTCAGTACCATGATTTTCCTGATGTCCTGATTTGAGTAGATCTTTTCACAATGTGTTTACTTTTCCTTTTCTAAAAGTTAAATGTATATAGACCCTACAAGCTGTATCATAGCTATTTTAAATCCTTCCAGCATGGAGGCTGTCTAGGTATGTTTAATTATATTCTTTCAGTGACATTAGAGTAAGAGGTATATTTAGACATAGGTGGAGTAGAGGAAGAGAGTGAAGGTCTGCTTTTAAAAGAAATGATGTTCAAATTTTAGTATTCTGTTGTTGGTAGACTTGGGGGTGGGAGACTGGTTTGTGGGGGTGGGTTTTTTGTTTTAGTATGAACCTTCAAAAGAAAGCTTGCTTGTGTAATTAAAAATTATATCTTAAATTATGTGCTGTATATGCTAAAGTTGAGTTGAAGTGTCTTCAGGTTAGAAACAGAAGGAAAGGTTCTTTAGAGCTCTTTTTTGGTTTGTTAATGAAAACTGGGAAACTTTCCTGTTTCCTGCTGTAAGATGATACCGTGTACTTAATTCCGTGCAGTACCAACTTACTGTCCCTTGGATCAGCTTGTAAGCTTTAAACTTTTCTAGTAAACTGACTTGACTTTAAAATTTGGCTCTCGGATTCATTTGGCCAAATTTTATTTATTTGGTCTTAGTCAGCTTCTCATCAAGAACTGACGAACTGTAAGATATATTTACTTACATGTATATTCTGGGGGGAGGGAAAAATCAGAATTGCCAAGCTCCTCAATTAGAAACCTTGTTTACTTATATTTGAGCTTAGAGCTGTTTTGAAGATTTGAGGTAATAGTAAGTTGTGTTCAGAGCAAAGTAACTATTTTTTTTTTTTTTTTTTTTTGCTGCTCATGAATCTTACTTTTGGATTGTTGTCCATCTTCCCCCTGCTCTGTCAGCATATTGCCATTGTTTTGTTGTGGAGTACCAAGGTACTCTTACATAATCTCTAATTAAAGCCTTTCAAAAAAAAAAAAAAAAAGGAGGGTAATTGGAAAGTAGACTGTACAAATAAGTTCACATAATTGACAACTGCATGAAGATGTGAGCCTTTCCCATCTGCTGTCACTTGTAGAGTAGCTGATTTAAAAGGATGCCCTGCTTCTGTTAGAGGTGACATTGGATATATATTTTTTACTTTCATCTTGCTTATACACAGATTTATATACATAAATGCAAACTCTTGGATTAAATTATAGCCACTGTTTCATTGAGTAAAATTTAACATATTTCAGAACTGTGTTTTAATACTGGAATTTTTTTATAAGGATGGAGTTTATTGTGTTATTGTGTGTAGAGTATAGCACGTTGCAGATAGCTGTAAATTTGATATTTGCTCACTCCTGTTTTCCAGGACTTCTTGCAAGAAGGAGAACCAACATCTGCCCGATGTGATGACTTGGCAGCACTGAGAAGTAAAGGCTGTCCTATGGAAGATATAGAAAATCCTAGAGGTAGCAAACAGGTGCTTGAAGATAGAGAAGTAACAAACCGTAAAATAGGTGCTGCAGAGAAGCTGAAACCAGAGGCCATTACACAGATCCAGCCACAAAAATTAGTACTGAAACTAAGAGTCGGTAAGGACAGTTTCATTCTAGTCTTCATATGATTTTTCCGTCACCACCACAAGTGCATTTTATGTTTTGAATGTATAATCATTTTGTTTCTGAAACTGCTATTGTTCCGATAATCTGAATAATAGCAGAACTATTCAGGTTAACCCCAGGTGTTTAGGTAATTCAAATACTGTCAGATTTTTGGAAAAGATTAGATACAGTTTTTTATCACTTGTTCCAGATATGATTTCTGAGAAAATAGATAAAGCTCATTAAAATGTCAGAATGGTTCAGATATATCACAAAAATTAAATTGTTCCGTTTTCAGTATTTTACAGTTGATTTTCTGCAGTGTGACTTCTTGTAACAAAAGTAGAGGAGCATGCAAAAACCTAGAGAAGTTATGAGAACACGTGCTATTCCTTGAAGTACTCCTGTTACGCAAAGTCTGCGCCAAATGGTTTCATAATATGTGGCAAGATTTTCAGTTTGCTATATAAAATAGTTTCCAGAGGGTAAAGAAGTGGATATGAGACTGCATTAATGAAAACAAAGCAGTTGTGTACCATTTCAAACCTATAAAGAGATATTTGATTAAAATGGGGGTGGGGGAACAATTCTGGTAGTTCACACAATACTTGAACATAATGGAAACAAACCTTAAGGAGAGTTCCTAGGTGCTGCAACCAGGTCCAAAAATACATTGTATTTACCTGGAATAAGAGCCTGTACTTGGAGGCAGCTGCTTGTTGGGGACTGCATCAATAAATGCAACGTGATCCGAGGCTGCTTAGCACAGGGAGGAAAGGGAAGAAAAGGAAAGGAATTAAAATTATTTTACAATTTTGGTATTAGCCCTGTTTAGTTCTAGTGACCCTTTCAACTTCAAGAGACAAAATAATAGTCTGTTGACACAAGTTTGATCAGCAGAGCATACAAGGGACCTGGGCAACCAAAACCTATTAACCCAAAAGATCATTGTTCAGTTTATGAGCACTTCTTTTGGTCACAAGGTCTCTGATTAGGGTTTGTGTGCATACAGAGGGGAATGTTTGCTTTCTGTGCAGGCTCTTTTAAACAGTAGCTAGGGAAAATCTAACGCTTTTATTTGTTTTAAATAAAACATGCTGCGTAGCTGCCTGATCCATACACTCATTCCCTTTGCCCATCTTACGTTTTCCCCAGCTGGTTAATTTTCCTCATATTAAGCAAATATCTGCTAATTATTAAACAGACTTAATCAGCAGCAATATCACCATTTCACTTTAGTGACTAAAAGCTGGGATGGAGGAAAAAACTTTCAATTCCATTCCTTATTTCATAAACAATAGGCAAAAGAATTATTTTCCATTTAACTTGGGGGTAGTTCTTGTGCACTGTCTTTCAACATCAGAGTGAAACTACATGCTTTTGTTGGCTAAGCACAGGGTCTGGGCTTACAATTGCAACAGACAGTAACCAATTATCTCAACTACTGTTTCTGTGCTCGGCCTATATTTGATGCAAAGTAACTTGAAATATTCTATCCAGAACTGATTTTTCTTTTATAAACCTATTTAAAGAATGTTTTTCCTAAACTAAACCCTTAGGATTTATTCAGTCATCTTGGATGCAAATAGATATTGAAAATTTATGCTATTAGAACTTTCAGGAACTTTGTTAAAATTATTGCAAGCATCGAGATTTAAAATTACAGCAACTAAGAGAGGCTTGGTTTTAGCAGGATACTATTTTCTATGGGGAAATGAAATGCATTAGACGTGTAAAGTTGGGCATCTGAAATAAATACTCCTTGAAAATTCTTTCATCATAATTTAATGTTAACCATTTCAATTAACAGGAGAAAAAAACCTCACCACTAGCTCAAAACCTTCATCATCAATATCTCAAAGACTTTACTTAAAAAGACATTTTTCTTGCCAGTGTAGTTATTGTGGAATTTTTAATGGTTTCTGTTTGTTGTTTAATCTCTGAAACAGGGGAACCGCAAACATTTTCATTAAAATTTAAGAGAGCTGAAGATTACCCCATTGACCTTTACTATCTTATGGACCTCTCCTATTCTATGAAAGATGACTTAGAGAATGTGAAAAGTCTGGGAACAGCTCTGATGCAAGAAATGCAAAAAATAACTTCAGACTTTCGAATTGGTAAGAAAGATTTGCTTATTCAAAAAAAGTTTCCTTCCTGATGTTTCTCACATCATTAAAGTGAAAATCACATCATATGAAGAATAATTATTTTTTTTAAAACTAGCAGTATTATGGCAAATATTCTAGCACATAAAACCTACCGAGGAATATGAGAATAGTTGTAAACAAATATGAGAGCTATTTTTTAACATCAGATCAACTATAATGAATTTGTATTCTATTGCATCACGATTATAGATAATAGAATTCCATTCTTTGACTTACAGGGTTTTTCTCATTCTCTCCTAGGGTTTGGCTCTTTTGTGGAGAAAACTGTGATGCCATATATAAGTACAACACCAGCCAAACTCAGAAATCCTTGTACAGGTGACCAGAACTGTACAAGTCCATTTAGCTATAAAAATGTGCTCAGTCTTACCAGTGAAGGAAATAGATTTAATGAACTTGTAGGTAAACAGCACATTTCTGGGAATTTGGATTCTCCTGAAGGTGGATTTGATGCAATAATGCAGGTTGCAGTTTGTGGGGTAAGTGTGTGTTGGTTTTCTGAGATGAAATTGTTCTAACTAATACTTTATTAGATGAAATTGTTTTAATACAGCCTTAATGTTTTACGGTGCCTGATGTTTCAACTTGTCATGCTTGTGCTAGCAAGATAAGGTAAACTAGGCTGCATGAATACATTGATTTGTTTTGTGGAGACCTCTAGTGAGTGAACGAAGCCAGCAAATGTGAAGGTGCTGATCACAGGCTGTGTTCACATCAGATAGATGAGTTCTAAAGATGATGTTTTTAAAGGTTGCTGCAAAAGAAGAGTCAAATTCTGCTCACAGGTGCAGGGAATTCTAAACAGGCAATTGTTATCCAGTGATTTCAAAGAGTCATTATGCTTTTTCTAGCTCATGTTTCAGAATAGCTTGGTGAATGTTAATTTCTACTAGCTTCTCAGACAGAAGTACATCAAAACCAGATTTTTGTTTATTTTTGGAGAGCTGATCTAGATCGCTTCATTATTCTTTGATGTTTCTGGTCTGACACGATTCTATGCACCTGTGCAATATAGACTCTCCAAAAATGATATCCTACTTTACTGCTTTGTTACTCTATTAATATATTGTTAATCAATGAAGTAAGGACTTTCTGTAACTATATGGAGTCTTATTTTAAAAGTGCAGAAGGAAAGTTTATTGCCTTTGGTGAAAATCTTACAGATAATATTTTAGAGGCGACATTTAATTAAATATAAGTGCTTTTAAGATTTGAGTGAATTACAATTTCCAGGACGATGCTTTTGTTATATGGCTTCTCCTACATCTGTCTGCCTTACCATGTATTTACCTCTTCATTGTTGGTCCACATTAATATAAAAGAAAGTGATGCAGAATACTGAAATATTTTTTTTTTTATTTCCTAAGGATCAAATTGGATGGCGAAATGTTACAAGACTATTAGTGTTTTCCACGGATGCTGGATTTCACTTTGCAGGAGACGGTAAACTTGGTGGAATTGTTTTACCAAATGATGGGAAATGTCACCTGGAAAATAATATGTACACAATGAGCCACTATTACGTAAGTCTTTACATTTTCTTCTAGGGAAATTTATATTTTCTGGTGTTTAAGTTCAAAAAAGTCAATTGAGTAAACTGGCACGGTTTCAGAATTCTACATCTTCTAAACTTTACCCGTTTGCCAATGTATTAAATCAAGTGACTTTTGCTTAAGTAAAGCAAAACTGCAGAGAAAAAGAATTAATCCAGTCTTAATTGGAAAACTTCAAGAAGTGGCAAGTTCCATACTATGATTTGTGGTAGTTAATAACTGCTTGTTCACTGGCAAACTGTGGTGCTCTGTCCTATTATTTTATTATTTCTTTAGTCTGCTTGTTCAGAAGTAGTTCTACTGCCGTCCAGTTATTTATAACGTCATACCTAGTTGTGTTTTCTTTGGGACCCAAATGATAGAACTGCCTGTAATTAGTCTCCGTTCATGAGTATTTTACTTTTTATATTTTATTTTTTATTTTATTTTATGTCTGTTAGCCATTGTGAATCATTTTATCATGAACTCTCACTGTATACTTGTAATTTTTAAATCAATTTTGCACTGATTTGTAACTGAAATGGGATAGAACTCTGCTTGAAATCTTAGCAAAATTTATGATAAAAATATGTTTAACAACATTGTCACCGTGTCTTATTTAAGCAGATGAAAAGTGAAATGAAAAACACTTAATTAATAGGGTGAACACAATAAGCTTTACAAAGTTTGCATGTTTGTATTCCTAATTGAGAGTGCTTGTTCAATGACAACCTACAATTAATTCAATTTTATTTAATCTTTTCTTTATGAAACAGGGCAAAAGCTAGTGGTTTTCACAGATATGTCATATGGAAAACTATCAAAGATAATTTTCTGAGAACATTGAGATTAGGAATTTAACTTGGAGGATGTAAATGTCAGGGAATGGGATAACATTCTTGTTGTCCCTTCAAAGATCACCTATCTTCATGGGGCTTATATGGAATCTTTTCAAGGATTGTTTGTTTGAGGGGTTGTTTTTTCTTTAGAGTTGTAACATAAGCTGGCTAGTTAGAAGTCTTATGAATGTTTCTAGAAGTGATTTGTATTTCTACTGTCAAAATGTTTCTGATTTTCTACTGTGTGTATTAACTTTGAACTGCATTTTATGCTTGATGTTTTTTAATAGGATTATCCCTCTATTGCTCATCTGGTACAGAAGCTTAGTGAGAACAATATTCAGACAATTTTTGCTGTTACTGAAGAGTTTCAGGCAGTTTATAAGGTAAAGATAAGTAACATATTTCTGGTCTCTACTTTTTTCTCTTTAACCCATTAGAGACTTCAGGTTTGGACTGAATTAATTAAAGTGGCTTAATTTAAAATTAAAACAAGTATGGATGGAAGTGATCACAGTAGTATTTTGCTATTTATGTTTTTGTTATTAAACCTTTTTTTAAGTCATTCAAAGTGATACTGAACATGTTAGTAATTTCCAAGGAGAAAACAGTTCTCGTACCTCCTTAGTAAATAATCCTCCTTTTCTCTTTTTATACCTTTATAGATATAAGGCAGTGGAGAACATATTTGCAATGCTACTTTTTATGAATGTTTTTACAACAAAATAGCTTAGGAGAGTGTAGACACCTATGAAAGAACATATTTTGTCCTTTTTGCTCTATTTATATTCATGATGGTTAAAATTGAATGTTGGATGTGATTATGAAATAAGAAATTACTATATAAAAGAGATGCTTATTTTTCCTCATTTTAATGCAACAAGGTATAATTCATTCTTTTATCTGTATTCAAATTGTAAGGTTTTTTTCCACTGGAAATCATCTTTTTTACATCTATCTCTAGAAGTGTTGTGCTTCTTTTTTAAGATCTTGAAGATGTGTGTGGTAAATTTGTGCAAGAGAACATCTTTTATTCTATTTTGTTTTATTCTGTTACCATAAAATCAATGTCTTAATTGACAAATTTAAAGTGTAAATGTAGAAGAGAAAGATGGATATTTTTTTTTTATTCCAGTATTCCTTTGTATAACCTCAAAAATCATGAAGAACGCTGGCAACACTTCAGCTTTATTTTTTGAAGTACTTGATCTTGACTAGTTAATCCAGTAAAGCATTATATCACCATACAGGTATTTACACTACAATTTATACTTGGTTTGTTAGTCAGGCTGTAACTTCCCTTTTACTTTTGTAAATATTGACAGGAACTGAAAAATCTGATACCAAAATCAGCAGTGGGAACGTTGTCTTCAAACTCCAGCAATGTGATTCAGCTGATCATTGATGCATACAATGTGAGTTCAGATTTTGTTTGTATAGTATTTGTTTTTCTTGCTTCTAACTTACTATGATTTTTTCCAAGGTAGATTTTAAATTTTTCTACAAAATAGGAAGTTTGTATTCTAAACTGTAACTGTACAGCCAGTGCACTAAAACCACATCAGACTTTCAGGCACTGTGGTGATCAGAGCTTAGATGACTAGAAAGATACACGCTTACGGTCACTTAACCTCTTTACTACTACTTTCTAATTTTATCATCTATGTTTTCCCTTTAAACAAACAAACATAACCCTTCCTTTAGGACCTTTGGCTCTTTGCCTTATTTTAACATGGAAAAGGAATGGGCCATTTTTCAACCTGGAAAATGTCTCCATCAACCTCAGTGGTTCTTACATTTGGCTCCAAAATATTTTCTTCATAGCTGTGTTGTGTAAATGAGAACCGTTCCCCCTTTGGAGTACATAGAACAAGTGTCTGCCAACATCCATGCGTAGCAGGGCTCAGGTGTGAGAAGGGGTCACCACGCGTAAGGATGGGCAGCCCTGAGGCTGTCTGTCTCAGCACACTGGAACTGCCCAGCCCAGAAACCTGGAAGGCTGGGGCAAAGTGTTCCAGTCTGCTGGGCACGGGCAGACGCTGCAGCATTTCCCTCTGCTTAAAACATACCTGAGGGAGAAGAGCGTACTTGGACCTTGTTGTGTTAAGAGCCAGAGGCCACTTGTGCTTCCCCTTGAGAGCCACTGGGCACAATGCGCAGTGGGACTGGGAGCAGGTCCCAAAGCCTCTTTTGCTCATTCTCCTGCACGTCTTGCATTTCCTGGCATATCTCTGCATCAGTAGGAGTGAGGGAGAGTTCATCAAAATGCTTTTGCAACTCCATTCTGAGTTAGCTAATAGCAATTGTTTTAGTCCCTTTCTTCAGAGGTTATCCTGGAAAACAGTAAGCTACCAAAAGGAGTGGCAATCAGTTACAAGTCTTACTGCAAGAATGGAGTGAATGACACACAAGAAGATGGAAGGAAATGTTCCAACATTTCAATAGGAGATGAGGTAACTTACAATACATGTGCTACTCTGAAATTTCATTGAAAGTGTCCAGTATTTATTGTTTTTTTATAAATATTACTAAGTTTCTTTTAATAATATAGCACTCCATTTATTTTTGTTTGCAGGTTAGATTTGAGATTAATGTAACAGCTAATGAATGTCCAAAGAAAGGACAAAATGAAACAATTAAAATCAAACCACTGGGATTCACTGAAGAAGTGGAAATTAATCTCCAGTTCATCTGCGAATGTCAGTGTCAAAGCGAAGGAGAACCTAATAGTCCAGCCTGCCATGAAGGGAATGGAACATTTGAATGTGGTGCATGCAGGTAAATATATAGATCTTATTTATTTTTGCAAATGGGAAATATGAGCTAGATTTGGTTTACTTAATTAAGGTTTATTTGATTTTAAGAATTTTTGAATGAAGGAACAAGAATTATTGTTATAACCCTATTTCTTTTAGGACATTTTGACATACTGTCATATATCTGCAAATAATCCTTGTGCTGGAATTCATAATATCGATCATTATATTGGAGCTATTGCACACATCAGAATTAGAATGTGGCCTTGGGTTAGTCCTTTAAAAGATATAGGCTTTAATGCTTTTTTTGTTCCCATATTTAATTTTAAGGGCTATCTAATGTAGCGGAATTATAGGAGAAAATGGGATTAACTTGTGATGTTTTTGCAAATATTAATACTTATCTAATTTTGTCTTTCTAATGTGAATTCTGCTGATTTCAAGAAATTCAAAGTCTTCCTAGGTTTTGATAGGAGCTCCTACCTAGGTTGGCACCAATTATTCCATAGAAGGGAAGAGTAAAGTAGTTGTTCTTTTGCGACTTTTATTTTGGATGACTTCTTCTCCCTCAGTCTCTTCCCCATATGTTATTTTTAACCTTTTAGGGTCTTATTAAAATGTTTCTTCTAATTACATGCATCTATAAATCTTTATGTGTAATCTTTTATATATTTATGCCTTTGAAATTTCCATTATTGCCAATCATAGTTATTAGATCAGATGTATATCTCTCATTACACATTTGAAAGTCAAGTAAAATGATACTGGATTTTCTGGATTTACACACCACTAAGAGAGTAGTTGAAGATTGACCTCTAGTACGTCAAGGTTTAAGGCTTTTTTTCCCAAGAAACCTACAGCAAAAATGAAAACAGTCTCTTTTTGGAAACCCTTAAGACAAGAATGCAAAGACCAGAACAAAATTAAGTAGTTCCCAAGGAAAACAAGATCCAGGACTTCAGAAAACAGTACTGGTTCCTGCTCAGTGAACTGTAGCTGAAATAAGAGTTATAAATCTTTTTCCTCATACTTCAATATGCAATTATTTATGTGACTGAAAATAAAGGAGAAGTTACTGACTTCAAGTTCATAGGACTTCTGGTGTAGGACTGACTAATATCTTTGTGGTGAAGCTGATGACTGTAGAGAACTGAGTGTTTGAAAGAATGACATATGGCTCTTAACTCCTTAATACTCAGTAAGTTGAAGAATAACTGCTTCAGACAATAAACACTGAATAAATTGCTTCATTTTGAAGACATTTTTTGGTGTTACCTTTAAATAATGAACCATCAATGACCGTAGAAGGAATTATTAAACTTGGTATCCCTGTTATTAGCGTCCCCATGATTTCACACAGGGGATAACAGACCTGTGGATAAGAACAGCCTTTTGCTTTTGGAGCAAGAGCAGTTTCATGATGGAAGCATCATCTCTGATTGACAGGTGACAACAGCTTGCCAATTGCTGAACAAGAACAAACTCCATTTCTTGATCATTGCTTTATGCTTCATAAGTGCTGAGCCCCAAAGATCTCAGCTGAATTTGCTGGTGCTCAGCAGCTCTGAAGATCAGCTACTCCCCTGACTAGTTGCTGCTGTTCATGGGAAATTCTTTCATTGAAAGTTAACAGCAGCTACAGTGAACAGTTACTGTCACTTAGAAGTAATTACGGTTCTGTCACATTGGAGAGGAATTAATAGTGGTTATGTGGCAATCTAGTTAGAGGTGGTGACAACAGTTTCTCACCTGGAAAAAGTAATCAGGATAGGAGCATCTTAGTCGAGTTACCTCCAGCAGCTTCAAGACCTGTTAAGTAGCTAGAAATCCTATTTTAAATTTAACCTGGAACTTTCATTGAGATAAGTCACTATTCCTCCTGTTCTCTGTGCTATTTTTGCAGTCTTTTTATTGTATATGTTTTAATTAATTAGGTTTACATTTTCAGTCATGTTCTTACCTTGCAGATGTAATGAAGGACGAATTGGAAGACTTTGTGAATGTAGTACAGATGAAGTAAATAGTGAGGATATGGATGCTTACTGCAGGAGGGAGAACAGTACAGAAATATGTAGTAACAATGGAGAATGCATTTGTGGACAATGTGTATGCAAGAAAAGAGAAAACACCAACGAAGTGTATTCTGGCAAATATTGTGAATGTGATAACTTCAACTGTGATCGATCAAATGGTTTGATTTGTGGAGGTGAGAAGTAACTTCAGACTTTTTTATAGACAAAACTGGTGAATAGTTTACAAGTCTGTCAACTGTACCCTGTAAAGCAGTGATACTTAGCTTAAAAATACATATCTACTTGATGAGATGAGAAAATGCACAGAGTAACAGTGACTGAAAACACTTTTTATTAATAAAACAGCCCTTTGTGATCCTGAACATAGGGTATGTTAATACATGTTTCAGCCTTCCTTGATTCAGAGCTAAAAGGATATAAACTGGAACTTGACTTCTGCTGTTTATTACAGAATTGCCCTCAGGTATTATAGTAAAGAATGCTGAGACAACTGTCATGAGATTATAAAGTTATTCTGGCTCAGTGTAACCACTGCATCAATAAAAAGAGATAATGACCTCAGTTTACTTGTAATAGTGTTTGAGCTTGTGCTTGACAACATACCAGTGAGATGCCATCTTGAGACTATTTTGAAAGGTGAGTGAAGCTTAGAATGTGCTAGCCCCAGAAAGATGCCTTAAGTGCGTGAAACAAGACTCTAAATGGCACTTTATTCTGAAATTAAAAGCAATTTAGAAAATCCTCTAGCAGCGAGTGTCTAACTTAATTTTGCTGCATATATTTTTGTCCTGCAACTTCCTTAGGTTTCTTCATACGTGGAAGTAGCTGGTGGGAGTGTAACTACTACCTCAGTTTTGACTGCGATCCAAAAAATGAAACAGAGAAGCTGCTAAGCTTTAAGAGAATACCTAATCTGTCTGATTTAGATGGAATACACCTGTTGCTCATCAGCTGTCCAAAGGATAGGAGCAGTGGTGGTGGTGTCCCAAAATAGTTGGTGACAGAGGAGTGTTGACCTGAACACTTTATTTTCAATGGAGAAGAAGAAGTGTAGCCAGAGATCTTTCCATTCCATCCAAATTGCCTTTTTTGAGATATGGATATCTGTTTCCTCTGTAGGGAATGTAAAGAGCGTAAAGCTCAGGTGAGATGGAGTTACAGTAGCTGAAAGGTTTTATAAGGAGCCTAAGGGAGCTCTGCACTGGTGTGGCCTCACCTCAAGTATTGTGTGCATTTTGGGGCACTACAGTATAAAAAGGACTTAAAACTATTAGAGACTCCTCCAAAAGAAGGCAACAAAGATGGCGAAGGGACTAGGGGGGAACGTATGTTAGAAGCGGATGAGGTCCCTGGGTTTGTTCAGCCCAGAGCAGAGCAGGCTGAGGGGGAGGCCTCATGGCGGCCTGCAGCTCCCTCACGAGGGGAGCGGAGGGGCAGGCGCTGAGTTCTGCTCTCTGGGGACAGCGACAGGACCTGAGGGAACGGCATGGAGCTGGGACAGGGGAGGGTCAGGCTGGGTGTTAGGAAAAGGTTCTGCACCAGGAGTGTTGTCAGGCACTGGGCCAGGCTCCCCAGGGCAGTGGTCATGGCACTGGGCCTGCCGGAGTTCAAGAAGCGTTTGGACAACGCTCTCAGACATAGGGTCTGATGTTTGGGTGGTCCTGTGTGGAGCCAGGAGTTGGACTTGATGATCCTTGTGGGTCCCGTCCAACTCAGAATATTCTATATTTCTAGGTGTTTCATTTTTCTATGTTATAAAGTCTAAGTCAGTGCATTCCTCATCTTTTTAGATTTTGCATTATAAATTTACATAGAGATAGGTACAGTAGTGATCAATAAATATTGATCTGTAGAGTATTTATATACACACAAAATTGCCAATTGAAGCAGTGCTGTGATGCTATCCACCCATGAGGTATGGCCATCACATTACACTGTTTTGATCAGCTTTCCCTAGTCTCATCGTTTTGTTTATGAAAGGAAATCCAAATGTAGGAAAATGGGAGAAGGAAAGAAACTTCTGTAAGTAGTTCTTTAAGGACATAAATTTATTTTTTAGCTCTTTTGATTCATTAGTATATTCATTTTTTGTCCACCAGAGTTTTCTTTTCCCTATGTATTTGAAGATGGTAAACATTTTGTTTCTTAATGTCATAAACTTGTTTAATATAAGACTTCATTTAACTGAAATATCTTTTCAATGCTCAGGAAATGGTATCTGCAAATGCAGAGTGTGTGAGTGTTTCCCCAACTTCACTGGCAGTGCTTGTGATTGCTCCCTGGATACTACTCCATGTATGGCATCTAACGGGCAGATTTGCAATGGAAGAGGAACCTGTGAATGTGGAACTTGTAATTGTACAGATCCCAAATTCCAAGGCCCCACATGTGAAATGTGTCAGACTTGCCTTGGTGTCTGTGCAGAGCACAAGTAAGTATCTAGAAAACCAAATCCTAGCTTCCATTCATTTGGCTTCATGGTGAATTTATGCGTAATTTGAAAAATATGGTGTGCCCTGAAATGCAGGAATATAATGCCATCTGTTTAGGTAATAAAAGTCTTAAGGTGAGAATCAAGAATTACAAACTAAACAGTGTTAAATTCTTTCTAAAAATTCTTTCTTAAATTCTTTCACTGCTGTTTTTTGTTACGCACAGAAATGGGTGTATTACGTTAAATCAGTTTTATCCGTTCACGTTGACTTGGGCAGGTTACAACTTTCCCCTATTTCATGTATGACTGCTAACAGCCAACTTTCTGCAGAGTTGCAGGAAGCTTAGGTCTGATGTGACAGGCTGTAAAGTCAAGTCCCACCGTCTTGACCTTTTGAAATTAATGCAGCAAAAGTAAGCATAGATAAACTGCACAGTTTCCAGAATAGTTAAAATTTCAGCTTAGCTTTTTGCTTAGAACTTCTGTTTTGTTTTTAAACTTTTTTTTTCTAAAATCCTGTTGAAGAACTCAGATTATCCTGACAGGCAAAAACTAAACTTGGATGTGTGGGAGCCAATGAAATCTGCATCCCTGTCTTAGGAAATCCAGATTTTTGCAAGGAAACTGTTCTCTACATGAAATAAATTTGAGTAGTGGCTCTGCTGATTCCTGGCTTTGTGCAACTGACTGTAAGATTTCTCTCAGCTCAGTCTTTTTACTATAAAAATCCTGCTCAGTCTGCTATTTTTCAATGATTTATTCAAGTGATATCTTACTGTAAAACTAATTACACGGTTTGTTCTTTTTAACCCATCAGTCTCTCAGATACTGTTTCATTGTAAATCTTCTGCTCCTACACTAACTTCTTTGAGAGAATATTCATTTTCCAGGTGTAACTATTGAAAATGTTTTAGAATTATTTCCTTTTAGAAGTTTAGGTCTTTTATCTTTTTTTTTTTAACCCCCTGTCCTTGAAGCTTTCCAGTCATTCAGTAAAACAGAAATTTGGCAAAGCAGGTTTTTGTTAATCAAAAGATACATTAATGTTACGACTGGTTTAAAAAAAAAGTCTTGCTTCTTTTTTTTTCTTGGTTTTATGGCAATGTTTTTGTTTTTTGTTTTTTTCCTCTCATTTACATTTCTTTAGATTAAATGCTAAAAATCTTTTGTGAACATACTAGAAAGCATTGCTTCTGATTTGCATTTCCACAGGGACTGTGTTCAATGCAGAGCTTTCAATAAGGGTGAAAAGAAAGAAACATGTTCTCAGGAATGTATGCATTTTAACATGACACGGGTAGAAAGTCGAGACAAATTGCCGCAACCCGGCCAGCCCGATCCACTGTCTCATTGCAAAGAGAAGGACGTCGATGACTGCTGGTTCTACTTCACATACTCCGTCAACTCAAATGGTGAAGCCAATGTCCACGTGGTAGAGACCCCAGGTATAAACATGATGTTGTCATTTCTCTGTCACCTTAATTCCCGCACTTACATAGTACAAAGTCGCTCCGGTTGTTTTGCCTGAGTTAGATGCATTCAGCAATAGGATCTATTTCCTGAGTGAGAGTTGCTTATATCTGGAAACACAGTGGCTTTTTTAAAAACATAAGTCTCTCTAGATCTCTTTTTTCTTTAGGCTGACGGGAACGGGTTTTGTTTTTTAAAAACAAAAAAATCAGGTATATAGATTTGTTTTCCATTTGTTAGTATTTTTTTTCTTTCAGTAGAGATCGATTCCTAAGATGAGAAAATATTTAAAAGGAAAAAAAAAGTTGCGTAGAAGCAAAGTGTTAGTTGCTAACTAGCACATATCTAAGTAACATCTATATATATTACTTACAGTCTGAGATAAAATGAGGAACACCTTTTTTAACTTACAGCTCTTGCATGTTTAAAATACAATTGCTAGCTATTTTATTCTTATACTCTGGATGAATTGCTTAAAGGGTTAGCAGTGTGTAGACTTCAGAATATTAAATATTCTATTGCTAAGATTAAACAAAAATTAGAAGGATAAAAATAAGATGGAATGTTACGAGATGTTCTGTACTAAAACTTTAGTAATTTGAAGTGAAAGTAGTATTATCTTTGGTACTTGTAAATACTGGCTTCAGTACAAAATAAAATTTTAAAGGCATCTTCATACACATTACCTTCACCATTCTGTAAAATCTATTTTTCCTTGTTTTGTTCCCTAGAATGCCCTAGTGGCCCTGACATCATTCCCATTGTAGCTGGTGTGGTTGCTGGAATTGTTCTTATTGGACTTGCATTGTTATTGATTTGGAAACTATTAATGATCATTCATGACAGAAGAGAATTTGCTAAATTTGAAAAGGAGAAGATGAATGCCAAGTGGGATACGGTAAGTGAGGAGGCTTTTATCTGTATAAAAGCTGCAGTAGTTGGTGAGGATTAGAAGATTGTTGTTCACATGCCCTACATGTTTCAGATTTGTTTCTCCATAGGACAGGAATACAGAAATATCCTTATTTTAAGCTGATTTAAAACGTGTCATTTGTTACCAATAGCAAAACAAAAGCAAACAAACAAAAAATCACAGTCCTCTTCAAGAAGAACATCTTGGTTTAGAAAAGTGAGTAATAACTTCAGTTGGAATAAAATTTCAGAGAGAAAATGTTATGGTGAGAGAATAGTTCAGCTTTGCAGTTGTACCACGTTCTGTAAGATACTATTAAAATGTCTGTTAGAAGGTGAAAATCACACTTGTATAAAATAAAGAAGGAAATTTTATGCTTATGAAAGAGATCTTGTAAGTATTCACATGGGATTAGTTGGGAGATTTCAATAACTGGTTGCAAGGTCATGATTGGTGCTGGCTTGTTGAAATCTTCCCAACCTCTTGACAACAGAAAAAATATGGAAGTAAAGCAAGCCTATGGTCTGTAGGCTTACATATGATATTGGGTCTCTGCCTCTGGGAAATGCTAGGAATCTGCTAATCAAAAACCCTATGCTACTGTTCTATAGGTCAATACCCATATACGGTTGGTGAGAGAATAATTTGAAAAAATCTCCTAGGATGTCTTCTGTTAAGAAAATTAAGTCTAAATTGGAAAAATAATACTAACAGTTTTCTTTTTATATATGGCATGATTTTTTCAGTAACAGTTGAGAATGTTGCTTTTTTTTCCCTGTTGAATTATTCGACATTGACCATTTCTTTTACTTCAGCAAGAAAACCCAATATACAAGAGTCCTATTAACAATTTCAAGAATCCAAACTATGGACGTAAAGCTGGTCTCTAAGGCTCAGTTTGTATCTTCTTTCATTTTCTTCCTTTTTTTTCCTTTGCATGTCACTTCGAACTCACTGTGTGTCACAGTCAGTTAATCACAATTTGAGTCTTGTGCAGTTTATCTACTGCTGCTTCAATTCTGGGGTTTTAAAGAATGCAGCTTGAAAGTCTAACTTGTTTTGACAGAAAGATTGCTTACTTACTAATACCACCAGTACTGGCTTAAACTATTCTACCAGTGATATATTTTTTTAAATGAACTATTTGTGAATAACTATGTGGGTATGTAATAGAACAGTTCTTTGGATTAAAGAAGCTCTTTGGATTGTGAAGAAATGCAGTGTTCAGGGAAGGATTTATCTTCTACACCCTCAAATCAGCAATCAGTTTACTTAAAACAGATGTGTTTGCAAAGCTGGTTTAGATATTCCTGAGATATCCAGCCTATAAATATAATATTTTTTAAGTGCTTTGGCTTATTAACCTAGCATAGAATGAGCCTGAATTTAAAGTGTGAAATGCATATACTCTACTCATTTGGTAATTAAATATGCATCTTATTTTTTCCATCCCTATTTCTGTTGTAACTGGCAATGTCAATCCTTGTAGCTCAGTCAGCTTGGGGCCTTCCTTAGAAAAGAGCATTCATATGAGAGGAGGAAGTGTTCTTGTCCCCTCCAGATGTACTTTTTGCCCTAGTTTCTTAGTCCTTCCTAAACTTTGTCTGAACTCCTAATTTGTTTGGAAATGCTGACTTCAGTTCTCTTCATACCCAGAGAGAAACAGTAGTATTCAGAAGAGCAAGACAGTAAACCAGAAGCGATGGATATCCTGTGTAGACTTTAAGATTGCACTGTCTTGAATGCTTTAGGATTCTCCTCCTTCCCTGGGATTCCCAGTTGCTGGGGAAGGAGTGGGAAAGGGAGGATGAGTAGGGGAGCAGATGTCAGAGTGCTGAGAGATAAGATATGCAGAAAATCTGATTAAAGGGAGGGAGTGGGACCTGAAAACGTTGGGAAGGCAGCACATCCCTTTAAATATCAAAGGGCTTTTTTCAGGAGCTAGTGGAAGGGAAGGATCTCTTATCTCAAATTTTATTCTGTCTGCTGTTTCAATTTTTCAGTGTTGCACTTGAAAGATTTTGTAAAGAGAAAATGGGAATTAAGAGTATTTAAGCTCTTACCTGTCCTCACTATGACATTTTCAAATACTTTGTCTAGCATTCTGAGCTCCAGCTTGATGAAAAGTACTTTCCTTTTCTCTTTACAATCTTTTTATTTTCCAGTGTGTCCAAAATGGATTGTAAAAAAAAAAAAAAAAATTAAAAAAAAAAAGTTTTGCTTGCCACAGTGACCACATTCACCTTCTTTTCAATTTTTTTTCTTCTCAGAGTTGATTATTTTGGGGAGGAGATTGAGTTCTTACTCCTCTCTGATATTTCACATATTCCATCTGTTAAGTCTCTGTTACCTTCTTTTCTGCTGTTCACTGACTTGTGTATTTTCTGTTCCGTGCAGAACAAGCATGTAACAAACCACATGGTGTGTAACTTCCATTCTTTCTTCTCACTCTCTACCCATGACTCCTCCCAGGATATAATGTCTTCAGTGTTGCCATTTCTTCTCAAAATTTACTTCTTGCAGAAAGCTTTCTTTCCATGGAGAGTGAATCCTGCGTTCTTGTTTCACTTACTGTGAAAATCAAAAAATAGGAAGGAGTGTAGGTTTTCAAGTATGATTTTAATCCTTTCTAGTATCCATGGAAATATCCGATCCTTGGAGAGAGAAGGCAGGCAGTTTTAGCTTTATTGGCCACCAGAAAGTATTGGCAGAACAGGTCACCCATAAGAAGAAAAAGGAGAAAGTCTTCCTTTTCCATATATCTCAGATTTTCTGGGCTTCCATTTAATACGAGAGGAAGAAAGAACTGTCTCACATTGACAAGGAAGTTTTCTGGAATCCCATTACAAGAAAAATCCACCGGAATAAGTTCCCTCCAGATGTATACATACACAATAAAAGAAATTGTGTGCACTTTGTGTATCCCTTCCATAGCAGTCATAGTGATACGTGGCCCAGTTACTGCCACGAGCAGAGCTGCAGCAGCACACAGCTCGCCATGGGCCAGGTGCCCGGGTACTTCACCAGCCCTGGGCTGTGGCACAGCGAAGGGATTGTCCCCGCAGCTCCCTTGCATCTGGTGCTCAGGGCAGCTAGGCTGAACTGAGTTCAGTTTGTCCTTGGCCTGCAGCACCGACTGCATGGTTTAGATTTGTGCCATTAAAAAAGTATTTGCTTAGTCGTAGGCTAGTTGTTTTCTTCTAGTCTTCCAGTCGTGGTAGGTGATGCCCTCTGTCATCTGTACTGCCCTCAACCTGGGCCTTTGCTTTATCCTTTGATTCAGTTGCTGTATTTACAGATTGACAGATGACTTTTTTTTTTTACTGTAAAATAATGAGTAATAATAATGATAATATAATGAATAAAACAAAAGTATGAGAGCTGAAGAACGTAAGAGCCAGCTCTTGAACAATTTGGGTGAATTTAAATATTCTGGAGTGCAGTTTCCTATAGACCTAGGGTTTAAACCCACTATATAGGTATTTCAGGTGACTGTTGAAGCAGTAAGTCCATGGAAAAAAAAAAAAGGAATAAAAAGGTTGATCAAACATCCTGTATAATAAGTTTATCCTTATAAAGCACCAGACTAAACTGTTTACTTCTGAACAGCCCAGTCTGGTTAAAAATAAGTACTGTTGCAAGAACATGACGCTTTATTCTCTCTTGACGGTATTTTTTTAAATGCCTCTATCTTTTGTCCAATGTATTTCATTCTATCTTGCATATAATTATTGTTTGTTGATTTTTGTTTTATTTTATTGTTGTTTTTGTTTAAGTGTGTGTGATGTTTTAATTTATAAGAACTTGTGGCAGAAGTTTTTCCTAACTTTGCATGCTTAAACCAGTGTGTTTTCTGCATTGGCATAAAGGAAATGGGTTTACTTACAAAGCCGTAGCTCTTGTCTAAGCAAGTTTGGAATACCATGTTTTAGTGGCCAGTTAAAAATATGGAATGCTGCTAACCTCTGGAAGTTCGTACCATGTGCCAGCTGTCAGGGGCCTAAGTGAGGTGAGAGTTGGGTTAGACTAGGGGATGTATTATTTACTACTTCCATGTTAGTTTTAATAATAAACTGTCCAGAAGACTTTGCTGAGACAGAGACTGAGCGTGGCTGGCAAGGCCAGTGCTGCCAGTGCCTGGCTAACAGAAGCCATTTGGGCGCCTCTGTTCTGGTTACAGGCAGTAAAGCCACACAAGCTGCTAAGCTGATTAAGCGTAAGGTTGGGTTAAGCTGAACAGTTCTGACTGTGGTGACTGAATCTCCGTTATTTGTAGTGGGAACAGAGACGCTCAGCTGATGTGGGGAGGCACCTGGTTAAGTGCTGCTCTGTGACCTAAATCCCAGTGTGAGTTCTTGTAAATGTAAAATGCAAGCCCAGGGGAAGACAGTACAGCATCTCACTTTCTTTGTACATAGGCCTTATGCTAGCTAAATAAAGAGCTTGTACATCTCAAATCATGATTTCTCTTGAAGAAGCATTATAATAAATATTTACAGTCATATTTTGCAAATTGCATTTTGGACCTGATTCCAAATAGAAATTACTTACATGAGTCGTACCCTGCAGATTTCCAGGTTTTACTCCTAACCTTTGGACTGATTCCTGCAATACCTGATGGATGGAAGTTACTGCTCTTTTACAAATAAGAAAATGTAAACATATACCTCCATGCTTGTGCAGGGGGTAGTCTGTTTTGTAAAATGTTGAAGGTTAAAAGCACAGAGTAACAAGTGTTATATAATGCCTTGCTGTTGAAAAGCTATGTGCATTATTTTCTAATCTGTATTCAATATAGCCTACTAAGCTTATAGACTTTCTCTGAATTACAAATTTTACTGTTTTTTTTTTTTTTCTGTGTGTGTGGATTTTTCCTATTTTGTTTATTTCCGAAGTTTTTGTTAAAACTTGTCTAGGAAACAATCAACATACGTTGCCAAGCCCTTTGAGGCATAATGAGGTATTTCAGTTACTGATGAAATCCCTCGCCCCTGGATGCTTTTTTCAGTTTAATCTGTATCTTACTGTTGCAAAACTTTTTAATAAAAAATATTCTGGGAAGAAGGTACAAGTAATTTTTGCCTTGATAATTTTTCTGGCTGAGAACTAGCCACAACACTGTGTTTCTGTCATAAATAAATTCTTTCCCTCAGCTCCCCATCCTTTTCCAAACCAGTAGATGACAGATTTTTAATCAAGAGAGAGTTGTCCTGGCATCTGATGGAAGAGCCTTTTACTGTTACTGTGTATTTGTGAAGTTTAGCCAACACTGGACACCTAGTTCCACGTTTACCTCAAACCAGATGATGCTGACTCAGGTCTTGAGGAGATGAAGTAGAGAATCTTGATTTCCAGGGAAGAGACATTGTCCAGCAGTGCAGTTTCTGGACTTGAGAGATTAGGCTGGGGTGGCAGATCTAGCAAGATTGCATGTGCTTCTTTGGTTCTGGCATGTAGAAAAGCCTACTTTAAGGAGAAATACCCTTTTTGTCTGAGAGAAACTGTGACAGAAAGGCAGAATACCAGCTAATTGGCCTTGCCCTAGCAGCAGGAGCTGCCTCTGTTGGGGTACAGTCACTTGCCCCTTACCAGGTCTCACAAATAGAAGGCAACAAACCTCCTAGGAATTGATATGAAGGTTTCAGACCAAGTTGTTTCTTGCTTGCCTTGTCACCTTTTGGCACATCCTGTGGTATTTGTAGTTGATGTTCAAGGTTTACGACCCTGGAAAAAACACGCATGCTTAATCTCTATAAATCACATATATTTACAGGGGCTTTGGGTTTCTTAGAAATAAAATGAATATTCGGAACAGCATCTCATGGCAAGATGCAACCCGTTTAATGGGTAATACTAGTCACTTAGGTTTAGACACTTTACAGAACACCTGCTATGTGCCATCTGATCTGACGTGCTGTGTGAAGTACAATAAAAGACTACTTGAAAACCTACTTTATTAAAGCAATAAGTCTCTACTAGACACAGTTTGCTCTACACCCAAAGCCGGACTATCAAAGATTAAAGAAAAAAAATGTCATCCAGGGTTGGGGCGTAGGGCTAGGATTTCCTTTGACTGTAGGAACAATAATTTTAACCTGAAATGTTTTAAATGGTTTGTAATTTAATAGAGCAGAATTGAATAATGGCGTTTTAAGTTATCACAGCTGGGAGGAACCTCAAAGGTACTCCCTTCCTAACCTTCAGATATTCCCCTGCTGCTAATGAAGGCCAGATACGGTTCTAGCCAGAGCTGTGCTCAGGCTGAGATCTGCTCTGTACTGAATTTCCTCAGAAATTATTCATACATGCGCAGAAGAGCTTTACGTTGATAAACAATGTTTATTTAGCTTGAAGTGTAGTGGTGGTAAGAGTACAGTACTGGAGATGCAGGCTGTATCAGTAGAGTTCTAGCAGGTGGAGTTTCTTCTAATAAGATTTAACTATTCATTTAGAGTTCAAGGAGTTCATCGTAGGTGTGCAAAGATGTGCCATAAATGGAGTAAGATTTACTGAGATAAAAGGAAACTTGGGGACAAGGGAAGTTTAAACTTAAAGTAAGCTTATTTTAGAGGTTTTCAAATCTCAGTAAGAGAGATATAAGCAGTTACGTGGGCATTCCTCGTATCAGTAGAAATAATGTTTTTATTACAGCATTCTCACCAGGACAGTAATCTCTTTTAACTATGCATTTTCTGTATATTGGGATGGGGGGAAACCTGCAGGAATAAAATGAGAATGACAAGTGCTAATGTTCAACATTAGATATTGTATGTGTATTGTTAAAATAGTACAAGCCTTTCCAATCTGTTACTAGAATTAAATTATAATATGAAATAAGCTATTTAAATATTAATTTTAGCAGAATGTGGTCTGTGATCTGTCATAGTTTCAGAAGATATCATTTGCAGTTCTTTAAAAAAGCATAATGGGCTACAGACCTGAGTTGACTGCTCAGCCCTGAGATACGAGCATATGAGGTGCAGCAGTATTGAAGGAAACCTGTGGCATAAACTGAATAGGATCATGCCCTAACCCTTTGCTTTATTAGCTAAGCATGCCTTTGTTAAAGTTGCAAGAGGGAAAAATAGTTTGACTTAAGCTGTTTGTATACAAACAAAACATTTGTGGATAATTTCTTAAGCTAATTTTCATACTTCTTGCAAACAGTGCTTTTTTCATCTCTTTGAATGTTAATATAAATGTTTTTCTTTTTCTAGGGTGAAAATCCTATTTACAAGAGTGCAGTGACAACTGTGGTCAATCCTAAATATGAGGGAAAATGAACACTGCTTGTATAACTTCACAACACTGTATGCAGCATAGCAATTTTTGTAGTCACAGTAAGATAGATTTAGGGCAAACTGCAGTGATTTTACTAATTCATTACATATAGGTTTGTTTTCCTGTTCAGGTTTTGAGAATGTACCATATGTAATTTTTTTTATTTTTATTTTTTTTGCAAATAAAAATAATCAGTGCCGGGGTCTGACAAAAAAACTTGAGACTGTATAGCCTAGTCAGCTAAGGTCACATGGTGCCTTTTTGACCTTTTTCCACTCCCTTGCTGTGAATCTAGATCTTCTACAGGGTGTGATACTGCTATGACATGACGGGAGGGAAATGGTTAAAGCAATCAGCATGAGGGCTCTGCCTAGCCATTTAGTATTAAAATTTTTAGCTTTACAGGGAAATCAGGGCTTGAGTTTGCAGGTATAATTAAACTCATGTAGCATGGAGCTGGTGAATAACTGGTGTTCTACTTACTAGATATATGATTAAGTATATGGTAAGTTGAGTAAGTTGGAAATGAGGAGAGTAAAGGACTGAAAAAGTGTGTGCATACTTATTTTTAATTTTTTAATTGCTTATTGCCAGGTTATGGTTAAGATGAAAGGGTTTGGAAAGAATTTTAAGAAGGAATAAATAGCTTTAAAACACGTGCCATTACTGAAAAAGTTGCTGACTGGTAACTTGCCTAGTTTTTCTTTGTAAATTCAAGCCCTGGGTGGCAGTATCATGAAGTACTTTACCAAGACATCCTCAAAACCCATAAGGGCCTTATGTCATACTGTGTCTTTCTTCTGTAATGTTTCCTTAGTTTAAAGCCTGGTGCTTTGTCACCCTTCTAATCTTTTTAATGTATTTGTTTGCAATTCTTTTTGTAATATTTTTGTATCAACACAAGCTTTTTTTTTTTTTGGGGCAGTCTTAGCTGTAAATTTGCCTTTGCCCTGTAGCTAAGATTGCATAATTTGTCATGTGACAAGTCACACATTTTTGACATGTGCCATGTATATTTGCCTTTGACCATTCAAACTGCATCCTAGTCATCTTCTTGTTTTAAGTGCCTTTTTATTTTAACAGATGTTCACTTTTTACAGTGCTATTACTGAAGTTATTTATTAAATAAAAGTACCTTAAAATACTTGAATCTTGTCTCTTTGTCTTTTAAAGATGATACAATTGGGAAAAAAAAGAACTATGTCTGGGAAAGAGGTGTAATAGATATCTTAATAATACAAAGTACATCTTTTACATCAAATTTGAGAAACCTTAAGTTAAAAAGGTAGGTTAGGTAAAAACGATCTTGGGTAACAGAAGTCATTTGTTGTATAAAAATGCATAAAGGCCAGGGTGCAGCACATACAGCATCAACGTATCGTGTACAGTGACAACTGATGTTAAGCCGCTGCCTTTTATTTGTATGTGTGCTAAAGAAGTTCTGTAGTTCAATACTCTTCTATCAAATGGACTATGTGGTTAATGCTGTTTCACAACACACAACATGAGAAAAATAATGCATTTTTAGGAAATGAAAGTGTTAATGAATTTTTAAGGGTGCAATGTTCTAGATATATTATCAAAACCACTTCGTAATTAAAAACATGGTATAGTATGTTCATGGAATCGACTCTGTATGATTTTGTTTTTTTTTTTTTTTTTAAACTTCTCAGGATAAACTGAAGTAGCAGTAGATATGGCGTGTCTGTGTGTGTTGGTGTCTCCAAGGGTGGGGGAGATCTGCATCACTGCTGGAGCAGCGCCTTCACAGCTAGCAGCAACAGGGGAATGGAGATACAGGGGCCAGCTCCTGGTTAGACCAAGCCCAGTCACTGCAGGGACAGACACTGTCTGTCTGTCTCCCACTAGTGGGCCTTCATTGTGATCAGCCAGAAAGGGGAAATCAGATGAGGGCATTCATCCCGAGTGCTGTTTTTTGCCTGTGTCTATGTACATATTTTGTGTGTACACACTTGCTGTGTGCTTCAGCTCACTATCAGTTGGCCCTGGCGACGTGGTACTGCAGCAGCCTTGCTTCCCTTGGGCTACTGGATTTGGCAACAGGTACGTTTTTTGCTGGTTGGTGCAAATGAGAGCAAATTCACAGATTGGAAGAAGCCATGCAATATTGTAGAATATTGTAGCCTGCTGTCCTTCATAACAAAGTCCACAGCAGTGCTCTGGATTGCTTCTTACTTTGAGAATGCGCTTGTGTTCCCATTCCAAATACGGAAAACAAAAGCATTGTAAATAATAATTTAATCAGATTTACTTTGGACAAAATTATCTATAGTCAAAAAGTTCGTATTTCTCTATTTTTTTATCCATTTTCCCTAAACAGAAGTGTCAATGTGTGACAGCCTAACTCAATCAACTGGTATTTACATATTATTCTTAGTCAAGTAGCACTCTCTTCCTTCTCTATCCAAAAGGATTACATGACCAAATCTTGTCCAGAACACCTCACTGTCTTTGTTTACTGTAAATGTGACTTAAAAATATATCAAAACAACACCTTTTTCTGAAGTAAAACTATTTACTGAAGCTTTGGTTTTGATCAAGGAGAAGAGGTGATAAAGAGTACTCTAGCTACAAAGCTGTACTGTTTACAGGCTCTTTTCTAAGCAATTCTCTTTCTTGAGAAAAATCAAAAGTATTTGGCAGAAAGAAAATACTTATAAGCAACTGTGAATACAAGTATCATGACAGTGCTGCAAAGTAATTCAAGTGAATGCCTATTAATGATAATCACATAGGGTTAATGTATTTCTCATTAAAATGGATAAATTACAGCTAGGAAAAAACAACCTCTACAGCACAATATCAAATAAGAATGTTGGGGTTAAATACTAATTTTTGAAGGCAGGACTTCTTTTTAAATAAGATTAATGATGAACTGAAGAGAATAATACAGATCAATCTAAGAAATATCTTCTAAAACAAAATGAGTAAAATATTGTCAATGGAAAGTTATCAGATACAGTGTATGTTCATTCTTCATAGGATGGTTGTATGATCTGTCTTGACATGTTTTAATACTGTTATACAGTACATAAACCAAGCATTTTGATCCAGAAAATATCTGAGTACTGTATTGTTGATTCTCTGTGAAATTTTAAACACGTTTCCATATCTCATTTTACATATATTATTAGGATTGTCAAAGCAAACATTAATGCACACTTTATAGTTAATGTCACTGTTAGATGATTTAAAGAATAAGGCTTCCATTATCAGTCCACAAACTATATTCAATAGTCTTTTACATGTCATAGTTTTCTTGACATTTGAAATTTTCAAGTTGTATTTCTTATCAAGATATTCATTATCAGCTAAAACTACCTCAGTGTGAAGAATGAGTTAACACTGTAGATATAAGTGTAGAGTGTTCTTCATATATTAGGTACTGTGGATTTGCCTCTAATACAGCTACTCATCATGACCTGTTTTTTCCTTTCCTCTGCTAACTATGAGGCCGTATACCAAAGAAAAGGATGGAGCCAGTACATGGCACTTATGCAAGGTGTGATTGGTGTTAAAGAGTGTCTCTGTACAACGAAAACAGAAATGCTGAACATGGAAAAAATGCTTGCATTTTTTCAACAATACTATCATGGCAATACAAGACAGTCCATATAGTTCAATAAAACCACTGCATTCCATTAGATTGAGTAATTAAGTGATGTAAAACAAATACAAATGAACAAACTATTGCTTTATTCTCATCTAATTTAATTTTTATGTTAGTACAGAGTGAAGACAGGTGAAAAAAATGCATATCTAAAGTGTCAGACATTTTACTCTAGAAGTATTTCCTAACCAAAGCACAGGCTCTAAGAATAATCAGTAACACACTTGTGGAAGAGTACGGAATCAGGATCAAGGCCTACTTAAGGCACAGAAAAACAGTAAAACAGATCAAATATATCTGTTCTACAAAAGTAGTAATAGTCTAAGTATTTCTGCTTTCTGAAATAAGAATGCTGATACAATAGGTGTATCAGAAAGTCTAAGGGTGATAACTGATTGGATATTATTATTGGAAGACTGGAAAACATCAAACCATCTACAGCAATGCTTAATTTCAAAATGGCAGAGTATAAAAATACAGACCTTTCCAGTTTGATTCCAGGTTAGTATGCAAATCTATCCTCTTTCTGTTACCTCCTGAATTTTCTTTCTGAAAGAATTCCTCCTGAAATAATATTTGTATATGGGATATTCAAAACCACCTAAGACTTTGAACAATATCCATCTACATTTCTATGAGAATTGGTGTTTTAGCAAAATAAACCACATACCAACCATTTTAATCCCCAAAACTAAAATATGATGATTCTGCGTTCCCCCTTGAAGCATCATCCATAGTCAGCAAATAGGAAATGTTAAATAAGAATTATGAAAAATAAAATTGTGGATCACTTACTGAATTGCACTGGCACTTTTGTGTTATCTTAATTCATTCAAGATCCAGAGCACCAAGCCTCCCCTGGGTATGGACAGGTATAATACAGTTCAGAGGCTGATTAAACTTGCCTTTGTGTTCCCATAGTAAAAACAATACACTAATTATCAGGTACAACATTTACTCCAAGTTGTTTCATTCTTCTGTGTAAATATTTTTGAAACTATTCTATAAACTTCATGGACAGTTTCACAAAGGAGACCATGCAGATATGTAAAACCTTGTCTCTGTGCCGCTTAAAGGGAAAAATAAATAAAGAAATAGTTAAATAAATAATTTGTCTGATGAAACATTTACCTTATTATATAATACATTTGAAAACATTTTCCAATTATAGTGACAATCTAGTACTTCAGACAAGGATCAGGAGGATATTTTTATGTATATTCAAGTACTATGCTCCTAAGTTATCAGCCATTAAAAATGTATTTTCTTTAAAAAATACCAAAGTAGCACTTAGGCAACCTAACATATCACTCTCCAGTGCCAGAACTGCTCCTTCCTTTAGTCAAGGATTAATTTGACATGTGAAAATAGACATTGCCTTCTGACCGTTTTTACATAGGTCTCAAACAAAAGAATTCTAAACATTAATATTTTTCTAAAATCATTTCCATGTTCATAAAAATCCAGTACTGTTAGTCCAGGAAGATAAGACTGTCTCAATAACTCCAGTATATTCAGTAACAATTTTGTGTGTCCGTAAGCAATACGGTATCAGACTTCAGCTGCGTGCTTTCCACACGTGCTGCCTGTTCAGCTAGCTGCCAGAGACAGTTTCCTGAAGGCAATGTTTCCTTTCAGATCTGATACCAAAATCGCAAGAAGTTTTCTGTTTTGGTAGCTCATTTAGTCTATCCTCTGCAATAACTGTAAAATAAAGGTAGTTGTCCAATTAACCGCCTATATGTATTTTGTTTAAAAATTGAACCCTATCAGATTGACCTTAAACATAAAACTTTATATTGGAAATGACATCCATAATATAATAAGTTATCAGCCTGTAGTGTGAGTAATGTTTAAAAGAAATCTTTAAATCTGTTTAAAAGAATGTTATCTCCTCATACTTAAATAACAACATGAAAAATTGCATAAGGCACAAAAACAATGGCGCTTCTATTATCTTTGTCAGCCCTGCCCTTCTATATGTGTTATATATTTAAGCCCTGCAAAACAAAGATTATCTTTTTATTTGTATCACAATGCACTTGTGATTTGTATTCCGATATCTGGATCATATCTTATTTTCCCATCTTACATGGTACAATAGCAAGAGGGAATCATGGTCAGATGTATAGATGAGGAATGCATGAGGTCGTCTTCTCCCATCTTTTCTTCCTCTTCTGTCTTCCTCCTATTTTGGATGCCATTGACCCATCTTGCCTTCCCAGCACTTCACACCCACTAGGCTTGAAGATTGCTTTCCTTGTTCCAGACCATTTCAAGACTGTTCTTTTAGTCTAGATGAGCCTTTTTGCTGTTTTCTCACTCTCGATATTCCCCAGGACAGCATCCATTGCCTTTTTCTCATCTCACATTAGGTTCTCTCTAAGCAATTTCATCAGCTGACACATCTTCAGTTATCATTTCTATGCTGATGACTAATAAATCAAGCTCAGCATCATTAATTGCTCTTCTTGTAATGTTCTCCCTCTGTCCTCCTCTCAGATTACGTCATTTCAAGGTTTTTATCATCTTTGAGTAAGCTTCTGGAAAAGATCTATTTTTCTTTCCAAAAAAATATATCTTTACTTTCCAAAAATAACTTTCTGGATACTCAGGTACATAATCTCAGGATACTTTTACAGTTTTCACTCACAAAGTTATTAAAAAAAAAGCAGAAGGAGGATTGAGGATCTTATTTCCTCTCTTTCATCACCAGTGCCTGATCTCTACTTAATATCCTCTCTCTTTCACTGTTTGGACAAAGATAAGTGGCCTACCTCCAGTATTTATATAAGGTTAGGAAACCCGTATAAAAACCCTTTCAATTTGTTAATGTGCCCTTGCTTCAACACTGTCCCACCTGAATTCTTCCACCAGCTCCCAGTTCTCTTTGACATTATGTTTTTCAGTAAGTGTCCAGGTGACATGAACCTACATCTTACTTCAAATAATATATAAAATCAAACCTCGTATTAGGTAGACTATAGCTACTTACCAAGTTAAAGAAATATCTGAGCTAATTTTAAATTAGCCAAGTATTGACAGAAGTCAATTAGCACCTGTCAAATGCCATGAGCAACAGACCTGTTCCAGTCTGTGTTGAAGACAAGAAGCCAGAGAGCAAGCTAAAGACAAAGCTCGCTAGTGTAAGCATACAAAATTGACTCCTGTTATTGTTTGTTGCATTTAGGGAGACAGAATTACATGCTTCTGTAAACATGATTACAAGGAAATTAAAACTTGGTATTGATTTATGAGAAGACAAGAAGATCTGAGGAAAGCTTAAGGACACAGTCAGGACAATCATTTTCTTAATATTTTTAATGCATAAGCAGCTTCTATTAGAGTACCAGAAGCCAAAAGTGCTGTGGTAAAGCAGACTCATACAGATTGGAACATTTTCATTTTGTGCTATCAGGAGCTGTGCAAAGCAGATGTTTAAAAACAAAATAAACACACAGCAATTAATGAATAACGTGTAGAAAAGGAAGGCCACCCAAGGAAGGAAAGACGTGATTGCAATCACATTTCCTGCAGGAATGGCAGCTGTTTCCTGTCATCATCAAGGTGTGCCATGGGTGTATGAGGGTAAGTCTGGGACTGGCTAAATGCTTACCACAGTATAAAACCTTCATCAGCTCTTAATACAAAACTATGTTTAATCAATACCATCAGAGTGACAAAAACTGCAATTTCATTTGCTCACGGCCAAACCTATCAGGTTTTATTTTGCTTTCATTCAACCCTGTCTGAGGAGGTACATCTTTTCAGACAGGCTGAGGGCTGTAGAAAACTATGAAACATCCATTTCCACAGGCACTGTTAAGGCTGGGAGAGAGAGCTAATTATGGAAACTCTCATTCCTCACAAGTGTCCATGTGATACTGCCCATTTCTGGTAACAAAAAGCAGTAACAGCATTAGGCTGGACTAGCAGAACCAGTTAATATCAGACCAATATAAAAGTAGTGCTTAGACACTGCAAATGGGTTTCGTGTAAGTGGGTGTATTGCCTACAAATGAACAAACCCAAATTCATTCAAGCTTATTTTCTTAGTAACTCTGAGCACATTTTCCTCTTGTTTCAAGCCTCCCTCCCTAAACAATGCAGAAGCAGCTGGTATTTCCCTTTCCCTTCCAGGTCACTCCTGGTATGAGGAAGACAGGCAAAATAAATTACTGTGTTTTCCAAAGCTTTTCCTGGCTGGCTAAGACACAAAATAACATTACCCCTAGTTTCTCCCTAGAATAATAGCCTATAGCTTCCCAGGGTTGCTTTACCATTAATAGCGCTTCTTTTATACAATTTGTGTGTAAATACACGGCCAATACACGGCCAATAAAGTAAATACCAAGAAAATGGGGTAGGAATTCAGGTTAGAATTCAAACTGAAGAGGTTAGAACCAACCTAAACAGAAGAGTGAGAACTACATAGAAGAGTTGTATGAGCTGCTCAAAATGGCATCAGAAATGCCATACGTAATCACATGCTATACTGTGATCACTATGGCCAGTCACACCAAGACATTCTCTGCTATGTCTTCAGCAACAGCTAATAGCAAACAGCTGAGGCTGTGTACAAAACTGCTACACAGAGCATAAATTCTCTCTCCACCTCCTTGCAAACTTAAACCTAAAATTGTACCAAAACCACTGTGTTCAACAACTCATAGCCCTGTCCCCCAGCACATGCAATCCCATCCTCTACTGATACCCGATATAAACAGCTAATTAAATGGGAGATTAAATGGGGAAAATCTAATTAAGAGGTAGGTCACTGTGTACACAAATCAAACTGATGTTTTGTTTTGATCTTTCCCACTGCTGCCTAGTCATACTGCTGAAAAGGTAAATCCAGCTCCCTGATCGCTATCAGGGAAATCAAATCATTGTGAAGAATATGGCATTATTGTATTGTTTTTAAACATAAAAATATAAAGAAAACAGGTAAGCAAGAAATTGTACTGTTTACTTTTAAGAGGATGTATTATTGCCTTTTGTAGTAACCATTTATCTGCAGCAATTGTATTAAAAAAGTGTTTTTTCAGAACAAAGCGCAGAATATTACATACTTTCACTTAGGTTCAAAGTAATGTTTGGCATGTTTAGAAGCAAAATGTTCCACAGCACTACATAAAAAAATGTTTTTGAAGTTTTTGGTACATTTCAGGTTACCTACAAAATCCTCGTAGCCAAGTCAAAAATTAGAAGCCATTGCACAGTTCCAGAGTAATCAGAGACAAAATGTTGCAAGATGATCACATTTCCAGAAGTAGTAAAAATGAAAGAGCTCTCAGGCTTTCCTGATTTGGTTGGATAACCCTGACTTCAAGCTGACTCCGAGCACCATAAAAAACACAGCAGAAAACACCTTTGGGCTTTTGGCTCTTGTGTTCAGCATGCAAATGAAAGGGCATTAATGTTTTCTCTATATATTCTTTTCCTTCTTAAGTAAATCAGATTTTGTTTTATATTTCAATTTTGTTTGTGCTTTGCGTACATATAGATTTTTAAGCTAAAGTCACAATTTAGCTTACAGAAACTAGAGGAATATGATAGGAAAGAAGGGCTTACTTATAATCCATTTTATAATATAATGAATGAAAGTCTTTAGTGTCACTATAATTGCCACTATTGCATTCACTATTTCTGCATTTGTGGAAAAGCTCCCTGTAGTTGCAAGCATTCATGACCTTTAAAGTAATGGAAAGTTAAAGACACCTTGACATTAGGATACAAGCAAAACTAAAAGAAACAAATACTTACTAGAAGAAGTATTCTAAGAATTCAATTTTATATTACTCTCTCTCAGCAGATGGAAACTCTTTCCCACCTTGAAAAAGATATCCAAGTAAGAAGTAATCTAAGCTTTAAGTAAATCAAGACAATAGTTGAATTCAGTAAATCAATATCTAACTTTGTACAGCCTACTGAAAGTTTTTTTAAATCTAATCCAAATGTTGTATTTTTAATTGTGACAACCATGCCAGTATAAGAATTAACCCACTTCAATTGTTTTAATAGATATTAGTGCTTCAACCACAACTCAGTAAAAACAATGTTGCCACTCCCCTCATTCGTAAACCCTCTTTTGTTATTTCTAAGTGCAGGCAGGACAAAAAGCCTGTTTTCTGGTTTTCACAGAACAAGTTCCACACAGGAGACACAACATGTATTCTGACATATTCCCCATGTGATTAACAACATGCCTTTTAACTGCGCTAGCATACACGCTTCAGGAGCACATCAGGCCCAAGGGAGGCTCCTGTTCCCTCACACAGTAGTACCAGCATTTGGAAAGTTTCTTGTTTCTTTGGCTTCTCAGGTGATATCTGACTCCGCACGGTAAAGCCCAGAGGAGCAGATCACTTTTCATAAAACACAGGACGGGGCACAGGTGATAATGACTACTGCAGGAGCAGCTACCAAGCTTTCCATCAGGTAATTTCCTCTCTGTATCTCCTGGTCAGAACATCCCACAACATCTGATTTTGGAATTTGTTGGCAGGGATCATATGCCAACAAAACAGCCTCCCTGATGCACCTACAGCACCAGGAGCCCCAAAGCCTCCACTAAGGGAGGGAGTCTAACAATGATATTAGCAGCATAATAGACAATTATTAGCACTGAGAAAGCTCTCAAAGGTCTGAAGGTACACGTGGGTGAGCCAGCAACAGCACGACACAGTTCAACAGCCCTTTAAAAGCGGGGACCAGATCACGTACCTGTGCCTGTAGTGTCAACGTAGATTTTCCATCCTTTTTTCTGATGTCCTCTGCATGGTCACATTGGTATAACCACAGGGTGACATGGGCTGTGTACCCACTCTGTCGTGTTGCTTGCACAGAAGGACGCTTACCCCTGATGCCTCAGACACTCGTTTGTACAGGTGGGGAGGGAGGTAGATTCTCTCAGTTGGTGGACCTCTTCCGAAAGTTTCTCCACAGCCGAGACGCAGGCCTGTAGGGAAGAGGAGAGACTTTCTTCGTACTGCCAGGGTTGTTTAGCCAGTTCATCCACTGTGGGTTCCTCATGGCCTTTCCAGTGGAGGTGCCCCCTGCTCTAGATGCCTACCCATATCCTCCCACTCTCCCTGCCCCTCCTAACTATCCTGCCTCAGGACGGATCTCTGGATGACACTCTTAAGTATTTGTTTAACCTTTGACAAATCCTGAAGTGTATTCAGGAGATGTAACGATAAGAACATGCTGGTCTGAACATCCCAAGGATAGTCGAAGTTTTGGAAAGCTACCATAACACTCCTGGAGGACAAGAAAGGGAGAGGGAACAAGTGGGAAAAAACACCTTCCCCCGACCCTACCTCAGAAACTATTAACAATTACACCTTCCACACTTTTTCTTCAGGGAGCTAGTCTATGGAGGGGTCAAGGGGAAATGTCCAACACTACTTTCTTTCTTTAAAGTTATCTCCTTGAAGCTATAACTTCTGGTAATCTAAAGGCTTTTGACTTGCATATTGGGAAAATAGCATTTCTGTTATGAACAGCACATTCTCACAACTTCCACTTAGTGAAAGTAACGATAATGCCACCAGTATCTATCCAAATCTGTTTCTACTTACCACAAGGCATAATTTGAGTTCACGTTAAGGCGCCTTTTTCACACAGTCTGTTGTTCAATCTTAACAAATACTTAAGAACATTCTTCAAAGTCAGGCTTACCTGTAAGCACTTGAGCTTCTGAGTTTTTGTGTTTGTTTTTTATTATTATATTTTTAAGGGCTGGAAAGGGAGCTGAGAATCCACATAAGTAATTTCACTGAAAACAGACAAGGTGAAGGAAGTACTCAAACTCCTCAACATTAAACAACTGTAGAACCCAGGAGCACTTACCTGCCAGCTTCTGAGCTTGAGTCACTTCCAAACTACTTCACAGTGAAGTCATACCACCAGGGTTTTACTGTACTGAGAAGGCACCACCAATGTAGCTAGCTCATAGAGTCACTAAAACTATTTCACAGAAATGGTAGAAAACATGAAGAAAAAGCAGCCTACTGGAGAACACAGAATCCATTTCACCATAGTAGGAAAGCACCCTAGACAACCTGAGCCTCAAACTCCCCCAGGGAGACAATTCCCTACACGTCCTCATGCTTCCTATACAGCAAAGGTCAAATGATCCACACCTGGCAGATTTCACTGAACAAGGGTGGAGCCAAGAGACCTTGTAGAAAAGGCTCATCTACCTGGCTTCAGTCTTTTAAGGTCAATTGCTCCTTATCACTAAGAGAAATAACCTGACAAGGGGCCTAGTGGTTAGAGTTGACCTAATGAATTAACTACAAAAGGTGCACAAGGGTCATATTTCTGTTAGTCATTCTGTGAGGAAAATTAGTACAGAGCCTGTTAAAATAAATAAATAAATAAATAGATAAAAGAAATAAAAGACATAAAAAAAATAAAAGAAATAAAAGAAAAAAGAAAATGACCTTAAAGGCAAAATTGCTGTCATAGATTTTCATCTGTCTAGTCACGACAGATAAAGAATATAGCAATCAGAATTACTTTTCTTGACATTAATGTTATTTAAATTTGCTTTTCTGAGATCTCTTCTTTATGTAGGACTTCTCAAAATCTAGCCCTGTGACCACTGACTACACTATTTACTTTGGCTGCGTATAAACTTTCACGTATAAATGCCAGGATCCTGATCCTCACTCACTATTCAGGTCAAGGACTGGGCTGAAGGTTTGGGCTCTAATTTGGTTACATGCCTACATTGAGAACCGGTGGAAGAGCTGGCCAAGCCACTTTCCATCACTTACCAGCAGTCCTGGCTATCAGGGAAGGTCCCAGTCGACTGGCGGCTAGGAAATGTGACGCCTATCTACAAGAAGGACCAGAAGCTTGACCCAGGAAACTATAGGCCTGTTAGTTTGACGTCAGTGCCAGGGAAGCTCATGGAGCAGATTATCTTGGGTGTCATCACGCGGCACTTGCAGGGCAACCAGGCGATCAGGCCCAGTCAGCATGGGTTTATGAAAGGCAGGTCCTGCTTGACGAACCAGATCTCCTTCTATGACAAAGTGACGCGCTTGGTGGATGAGGGAAAGGCTGTGGATGTGGTCTACCTTGACTTCAGTAAGGCTTTTGACACCATTTCCCACAGCATTCTCCTCGAGAAACTGGCTGCTCTTGGCTTGGACTGGTGTACGCTTTGTTGGGTTAGAAACTGGCTGGGTAGCTGTGCCCAAAGAGTCATGGTGAATGGAGTTAAATCCAGTTGGAGGCCGGTCACTAATGGAGTCCCCCAGGGCTCAGTGCTGGGGCCAGTTCTCTTTAATATCTTTATCGATGATCTGGATGAGGGGATTGAGTGCACCCGCAGTAAGTTTGCAGATGACACCAAGTTAGGTGCGTGTGTCGATCTGCTCAAGGGTAGGAAGGCTCTGCAGGTGGATCTGGATAGGCTGGACCGATGGGCTGAGGCCAACTGTATGAAGTTCAACAAGGCCAAGTGCTGGGTCCTGCACCTGGGGGCGCAACAACCCCAAGCAGTGCTACAGGCTGGGAGATGAGTGGTTGGAAAGCTGCCTGGCAGAGAAGGACCTGGGAGTATTGGTTGATAGTCGGCTGAATATGAGCCAGCAGTGTGCTCAGGTGGCCAAGAAGGCCAACAGCATCCTGGCTTGCATAAGAAACAGTGGGGCCAGCAGGGCTAGGGAAGTGATTGTCCCCCTGTACTCGGCTCTGGTGAGACCGCACCTCGAGTACTGTGTTCAGTTTTGGGCCCCTCGCTACAGGAAGGACATGGAGGTGCTCAAGCGAGTCCAGAGAAGGGCAACGAAGCTGGTGAGGGGTCTGGAGAACAAGTCTTACGAGGAGCGGCTGAGGGAGGTGGGCTTGTTCAGCCTGGAGAAGAGGAGGCTCAGGGGCGACCTTATCGCTCTCTACAGGTACCTTAAAGGAGGCTGTAGCGAGGTGGGGATTGGTCTATTATCCCATGTGCCTGGTGACAGGACAAGGGGGGATGGGCTAAAGTTGCGCCAGGGGAGGTTTAGGTTGGATATTAGGAAGAACTTCTTTACGGAAAGGGTTGTTAGGCATTGGAATGGGCTGCCCAGGGAAGTGGTTGAGTGGTTGCTCCATCCCTGGAGGTCTTTAAGAGACGTTTAGATGTAGAGCTTAGTGATATGGTTTAGTGGAGGACTTGTTAGTGTTAGGTCAGAGGTTGGACTCGGTGATCTTGGAGGTCTCTTCCAACCTAGGTGATTCTGCGATTCTGTGATTGTTGTTTCCTGGCAGGTCATGGGAAGAAGATTGGCTGGCTTGGGGGAGCTTATGTACATGTGACTTTTAGGCTGCAGCCAAAGTGTTCCTCTAAATCTGGAAGTTTGAAGAGGGTTGCAGTCTCCAAGCTCAGATACAACCACATATTAGTCTGGCACAACTGATTTTTTTGTTCCTTGCACTAGCTGTTCCTTCACCTCCTCTTCAGAGACAAGGACACGCGTCTCTTTCGTGCTCCTTTGTTAGTAAACAAACCAGGATAGATTAAAGCCTCTTTCTTCAAGTCAATAAGATACTGGGCTACTAAGATGGTGAAGGGCCTAGAGGGGAAGATGTATGAGGAGCAGCTGAGGTCACTTGGCCTGTTCAGCCTGGAAAAGAGGAAGCTGAGGGGAGACCTCATCGTGGTCTACAGCTTCCTCACGAGGGGGAGCGGAAGGGCAGGCGCCGATCTATTCTCTTTAGTCACCAGTGACAGGACCCGCGGGAACGGTGTCAAGCTGAGGCAGAGGAGGTTTAGGCTAGACATCAGGAAGAGGTTCTTCACTGAGGGGGTGGTCGCACACTGGAACAGGCTCCCCAGTGAAGTAGTCACTGCACCAAGCCTGTCGGAGTTTAAGAAGCATTTGGACTGTTGTGGTTTAACCCGGCCGGCAGCTAAACACCACACAGCCGTTCGCTCACCCTCCCCCCTCCCTCTCTGGGATGGGGGAGAGAAACGGAAAAGTGAAGCTTGTGAGTTGAGATAAAGACAGTTTATTAAGACAGGAAAATAATAATAATAACAATAATAATAATAATAATAATAATAGTATTACTAATAATAATGTGTACGAAACAAGTGATGCACAATGCAATTGCTCACCACCCGCTGACCGATGCCCAGCCTATCCCCGAGCAGCCGGGCCCCCACCCCGGCTAGCCACCCCTGTATATTGTTCAGCATGACGTCAGATGGTATGGAATACCCCTTTGGCCAGTTTGGGTCAGCTGTCCTGGGTCTGTCCCCTCCCAGCTCCTGCTGCACCCCTAGCCTGCTCGCTGGCAGGACAGAGCGAGAAGCTGAAAAGTCCTTGGCTTGGTGTAAGCATTGCTCTACAACAATTAAAACATCAGCATGTTATCAGCGCTTTTCTCATTCTAATCCAAAACATAGCACCCTACCAGCTACTAGGAGGAAAATTAACTCTGTCCTAACTGAAACCAGGACAACTGTGCACTTAGTCACATGGTCTGAATTTTTGGGTAGACCTGTGTGGTGCCAGGAGTTGGACTCGATGATCCTTATGGGACCATTCCAACTCAGGCTACTCTACGATTCTATACCCGCCTTTGGTTTCAGTGAGAATTCAGGTCCTAACACCTGAAGTTTCTTCTGGATGATGTTTCTTCTGAATAGGATAATTTCATTTCCCTTTTGAAGACTTACAAGGATGGAGTAACAAAAGCAAAGGCATAAAACAGTACCTGAGGCATAGGCTACTTTTCAGCCTGCAGCAGACTATAGGTATGATATTATCGTTTCAGACAAATGTGATCTACATAATGTGAAGTGTTCCGGCATGCTTACAATCTACCAAAGGCCAGAAAATGGCCCAGAAAATGGGACCTTCATTTTAAGACTGTATGGCAAAGAAAACAAAAACAACAACAACAACAATTAACAGAAGGAACTTTTCCTTCACCTAAATTTTATTATTTAGCAACTCCTTCAGGTGTCCACAAGGAATTAGCCCCACCCCCCCCCAAAAAAAAAAAAAAGACATTGTGGCAGAGAGGTATAATTTCAGTTCACACCAGAAGACATTCTTCTCACTGAGGTACAGTTAAGCCCCACAAAGTGCCAAAAAGCCTGCCAAAAAGCAATGTATTTACAAGTTAGTTTTACATGTTGGCATTATTTACGTGTCTGGTCTTGCATTCAGGGCTTGATCTATCTGGGGGGGGAGAACACGTAATGCCATGCAATGTTGTCTGGTTGTATGACTGACAACATGACTTTAAAATTTTGAACTGTTTGTATAGAAGCAAAATACAGAAAAGTACACTGTCCGCAAGGGAAACATAGAAACTACCTGTTGCTTCTCAGGTTTAAAGTTTTCCTTTAAAAGGTTAACATCAGCTGTTTGAGTACAATTCTTACATATACATGAACATTTTCCTCTCCAATTTCCAACTTGGAGTGCAACATCTGTCATCACACTCTTAGATCAGGATTCTAATTCATAGGAGTCAGAAGAGAGCTTTTGTAGCAAGAAAATTTATTTTAGGAGGTTCCTTAAAATTAATTTTTCCTTTTTTTCTTTCAAATAATCAAATCATTCTTGGCTGCAAGACGTTCACAGATATAAAGAACAAACATTGACCTCAAATCCTTCTAGCTACAGATCAGTTCTATCCATCTCTAAAAGAGTTTTCAGAAAACTTGACAGACATAGGAATAAAAGGGATTTTGTATTAATGAGAACATTACCTCTAGCTTTACTTGGTTATTTTTTGTTGCTTGTTGAAAGCAGTGATGTCTTTTTTTAAGACTAATTTGAATAGCACCTTCTGCATATGCTTTTCTCTGTGGGTAACGCAGGGTTTGGAAAGACACCAGTCATAATGTTTTGAATCTTCTAGTCCAGTTAAAGTAAAATATACATCGGGATAGGGGCTTTCACAGTCCAGTCCTACTGAGGACAGTAACTCCTTCAGTAGCTCTAGTTTGATGTGTTCCGTTGCAAACTATGCAACAGCTAAAACTATTGAGAATGCACCCGGATGTACCTTAACCTCAGCAGATTCCAGTATTGTAGCAAAAGATGTGGGCTAGCTCCTGGTTCTTCCTGCACCAAAATAGGAGATTGTTAGTACACTCTAGTCCATACACCTATCTTGTTCTTTAAGAATATCTGTATCCCTGGTCATTTTTCCTTCTGTCTAGGCATGCAAAAGTTCCCTTGCCACTAACAAAAACAGCCCTGAAGTCACAGACGAGCAAAGACATAGCTTACGCTCTTCCTGTAAATTCCCACTTCAGCTCCTCTTCTTCCTTGCCTTTTTTCTTCTTCATCAGTGAAGAATATGCTCCCTAAAGACGAAATTGGCCTAGATGATCTGAAGCCGATATGACAATTTAGTTCCATATCTGTGCCATTTGATGAAAGAATTATATCTTGTCCCTCTGGAAACTGTATAGAAAAAGCGCAAATCCTAACACCGTCTTCAAGTTCAAGCTCTGGAACTTCGATCTGGGGACCGGATCTGGGGACCAAATGCGGGATGCAGCGAAGGCCTGCCAGAGTAAGGCTCAGGGGAGGAAGGGGGGAGCCAGAGGGGCACGCTGCCAGCTGTCTGGTGGGAGGGAGACCCCCTCTCGGTACACACACACACAGACACAGACACACACACACACACCGGCTGGAGGGGGCTTGGCCTGCCCAGTGCCAATCCGGCTCTTGGCTGTGAGAGGAGCGCACGGTCTCCCAAGCCGAGGCCTTGTTTGCTGTGCGCAATTAGTACAACAAAACAACTTTAACGAAAACAAAGCTAAAATAATTGATCGTCCTTCTTGAGCTGTGTGTTTGCATGTAGTGTCACAAAATACGGGGAACCCAGGCACCACAGTGTTGTGCTCGTTGTTCACCGCGTGTTCACACCTATAGTCACACGATAGCAGCAGTCTGGGCCTGGAATTGGTCAACCCAGCTGGGGCTGTGCAATTCAGAAATGAATAATGTAGGATGACAATGAGCAACCAAGTAATCTAAAGTCCTTATTGTTACTGGAGCTTCAGGCTTTAATTAAAATAATCTGACATTAAAGTGCAGCTAGATGTGGCCTCTAACGTCAATACTTTCTGTTTTACACACAGGCAACAGGTGGTGTATTCCCATCACATACAAACAAAAACCAGAAATGAGCCTTTTAGACAGGGGGAAAGAGAATCTCTTTCTCACCCTGTGGGAAAAGAATAAATAAATCTTTCCAATACATCAGACTTAATGTATACATAAACCCCAAAGAGAATCCTGTTTTAGAGAATCCTGTTTTAAAATGTGGAGGGGGGGAGGTTGCTAAGCACAACAGGGACCTTCTGTAATGGAAAATTCTCCCATTACAAATAACCTGCTTAGATCAAATATAAATTCAAGGAGAAGCATGAGATGCAACAATAGAGTGCAGTAAATTTATCAACTGAAAAATAATTTAAATAGCACTCCTTGATATATACATAATATTTTCATTAGGAGTGCTCAGCTCCAGTGAGAGAGAAATCATCCCTGAATAAACAAACAGAAACCCCCTTCCTGCCATAAAGTCTAAATAAAACAGAGTAGCATTTACATGATAGATTGAGTAAAATCTAGAGCAAATAAGAGGAGCTAACATTTAAAAAATTAAGAAATAAACATCTGCAATTGTGTATGTTCATTTTATACACCAACTCATCGTTATACCATGTATTTTCTAAGACAGAAAATGGGAAAAAAATGAATATGATCATTCACTTTTGAAAAGATACTGATGCTGAATAACTTATGTAAACAGAGACTATTTATTCATACTTCATAATTTATACAGTGAGGCTGCGTAATCATTAGCAGATTATTAGACTGGACTATATTGTAATTGTTGAACTTGCATATAAACTATATTTAAATATTTATTGTTGTATGGTCAAGTCTTTGCAGGTTAGGAAATGGCATAATAAAATTTGCACAAAAAATGTTAATTCCTGCCTCTCTGTGTTTTACACACCTTAAGGTCCCATGGAAAAACTAATATGTTATCATATACCTGAAACTTCTTCACTTTCCAAGATGGGAACCCCTAAACCAGCAGTTAGTGGTTGTTTCATTCTATTCTTACTGTTGATATACATAAGGGATTATTAATTCTTTATGGCTTTTTCCTCTTTACAATGCAGGTCACCAGTATGAGTACTTTACAAATGTGAATTCACGTGTTTTCAAAGACACTTTGGATAGTGGATGAGGTCATGGTGTTATTTTACACATGAGCGTAAAGAGACCAAAGTCAGTAGTGTCAACCTGTTTTTGAAATCCAACATGAGATAGTAAAGCTTTAATTTTTCTGGCATTAGCACTTGGTGTGTTCCAAACAGGATTCCCACTCACTTCCCATGCATTAGGAATTTTAAGTCCCTCTGCACATTGTGACATTTCCAGATTGGTCATTTCCACCACTTTTCTAAATTCTCTTGGAGTAACTGGGCCAGAATCATACAGGAAGAGAGAAATTCAGTCCTGTTTGGGGATTATGAAGCTGCCTTAATCCTTTCTTTTTCTGAGGCATTTTTCTACCTCATTCACTGCACATTCAGTTTGCATATTCTGAAAACAAATGAGCTTGGAATATCAGAGATAACCTTTAAAATTGGGCCTTGTATGTTGTTTTTCTTTTGCTTTAATATGCAAATAACTTATCAAACATTAAAAAAAAAGCGGGGGGGAGACACACATGCATGCTTTCTGCCTTTCTACTTCAGACATTTCATCACGTGGAAATGTATATACCCTACACAGATTCTGAACAATACTGCGGTGTTCAGACTGGCCACACAGACAACTGCCCAATAACTTGTCACTGTCTTCTACACACAGAAATCAGAAGAGAGGTCACGTACCTTTTCATTGTTTCCACTGCTATTTGCGGATGGCAGAGGCACGCGTTGACTCCAAGAATTATGGATTAATTCCAGGCACTCAGGGAAGTTTCTCCTTCCTCCTTAGCCATTCTACATTGCTTTTCTCCTCCTAATCAAGTTCTTTTTGTCTTCTTTAATAAGAGCAGCCCAGCAGAGTTGTATTCCAGTCAGACTGCATCTGCAAACTCTCTGCACAACAGTTGCTGAACAAGGAAAACCCTCAGACATTATCCCCAGTCTTAGTTTTAGCACCACTGTAACTTTTAATGCCATAACAGAAGTGTAAGAAGTTCTGCTGAGCTCTGCAGTCCTCAGACTAACTACCACTTTGTTAGCCAGAAGGGAGGAGAAATCGGAGCAAAACTATATAAACAGTTGTTGTAAGGATCTGATGACATTCAAGATGCAGCAGAATAAGAGTCTAGTAAATATACAGGAGCTATGTGGCAATGAGGAACTCTACGTATGCAGAGTAAATACAGATGCAATCTTTCTGAAATGTATAAGCCCTACAAGATTTGCATGTAGAAGTGCAGACAATAAAACTGGACAATTTATAGGTAGAAGTAAGAGAAACCTAGTAGTATTTACTGAACAGATGGAAATTGTTTTTCAGGGGCTTATTCTGCCAATATTTGATGGCTGTCATAAAAGTAGCAAATTCATAACATTAATATCAGAGAGGTTCTGCTGCCAAACTCCAAATCCCTGCTCCAAAATGTGGTGATATTAGACCTTATAGTTCTGAAATCTCAGTACCAGGGAAATTAAATGTGAAAAATATGGTATATGCTGGGGACTATAAACCACCAAGACTTACCTTCATATTGGGAAAACTCATAGAAACTATTATAGATATAGTACTGAAAGACAGGTGGATAAATATAGTATACCTGGGGAAGAGTCATCATCACTTCCCTAAGTATAAAATAATGCACATTGGGAAAAAAATACAACTACATGTATATAAATGGATCCTAAGTCACTATTAATTCTTCCTTTCTCTCCTGCAAAAGGAAGACATGGAAGTTATTGCAGTTATTTCTCCAAACTAACTCTTAGTACTAAGAAAATAATGTTAAAAACTGTTGGAAAATGAAAACAAAAATAAGCAGAAGAGAACAAGAAAAAAGAAAACTAAAATACAGCAGAAGACTTCATTATTGCTGCATGTATGGATGGCATGGTTACACCTTGACTACTACATTTACTTCTGACATTCCTATCTCAGAATAAAAAAATAGAAAAGGTGCAAAGAAAAGACACAAAGATAAAAATAAGCTTTGAACTACTTCAAGTCAAGAACTTGCTTTTATTTTCCCCCAAAATACAGCAGAATCCCTACTGTCCATCAGAGAACTAATGGTGTAGAATTACGAGTGATTGTAGAACATGAGTTGAAAATTATTATTCACCATTTTAAAAATTAAATAAACAGGGAGTTGTATGTTAGAAGATCAATCAGCCATTTACAAATAAAGTCAAATTGGACATCACAGGATATTATAAAAATGAAAATATTAATGGCTTTTTAAAATAATGCACAAATTCATGGAGTGTATTCCCATTGGTGGCAAATAAGCATTGTGAACTATATCAGTAGTGAAGCAAACACAAGCTTCAGAAATCCCTAACTCGCCACCTGTCAGAGCTGAGCATGTATGTATACCAGTGCAAGGATCACTCTATACATGACCTGTTTCCTATATTCTTCCCTGCCGTCGTTAGCAGCAGCCTGACATCTCATTTCACTCTCTGGCCGTTCTTACATTCTTGCATTACTGAGCAATATAAGCATAGCAAGAGTATGCCAAATAAACAAGCAAAAGCATTCATTGATCTGCATGTGGCCTAGATTCTTGTGCTTTTTTTCAGTTTCCACTAATTGTATATTTGCTATGTTTTCACATCAAAGAAAATATTTCTCTGATATTGTGAAAACTCTGTCACTCCCCACCACCCAGAACTAACTATTTATGGAGGCACCTTACTTTTCAACAGGGGTTCAAATTTGAGTTTCTTCTTCTATGTTTCTTAAAATTATAAGCAGTAGAAATAGGGAAATTACCTCTGCCAGAAAATACATTTTACTTCGTAAAATAATGGAACCAGGCTTCTCAACAATTTCTAAAATTTTCAATAAATGGGGTGAAAGTATTCCTTGTATGCCAATGAATAGGATGAATAGGATGCAATCCTAAGCAGACAAATGAACTGTTAACATGCTAATGGAGCAAAAAAAAAAAAAAAACACAAAAAAAAAACACTACCCCCAGAATGGATGGTACTTTGTTAAAAATAATTTCAGTAACAGAAACTAAAGATTTTTTAAAACAGTGGAAGGATACAAGCTTAGCCTCCACTGTAGGTCTTTTTTTGTGCAATTATTTTTCTTCAGTGTGGGTATTAATACAGTGTCTCTGTCTTAATGAAATTAATAAGAGTTGAATACATTTAAATACATACTTATCACTCTAGGAGCTCACAAAACTCTGATTGTGGTTAGACATTAATCATGCATCCAAAAGCAGACTGATATAAACACTCTATTCCTCTGTCACATGTGATTGAAACTGGCCAGCAGGTTCAGAAATAATTAAAGGAGGACTACAGTAGATGACTGTACAAGATTAATTTCCCTGTAAAACCTGCTACAAAGCCATGTGAGAACTTTAAGGGAAGAGCTGTACAGAAGGAAAGGATCTTTGGACCTTACTGTCATGGAAATGAGCAAAGAAAGTAAAAGCACAGTGAAGAGTGAGTGAAGAAAGAGGCATCGAAAACATTAAAGGAAACTGTTAACTGCAAGGGATAACTCAAAGTGGCATTACTCTGAATGGGAAGGACATTTTGCTGAAATAACACATTTCTGAAAGTCAGGAGAAGTACCAAACTCACTCTTCTAACTGTTGCTCATTTAGCAAGCAACATGTATGACAATGAATCAATGGTTTGAAATGTCAGATGCTGTCCTAATATCAGTCACCTTCAAGACAGAAGGCCTCTGTAAGCATAGATATATAAGAAAGCTCAGAAAAGAAATGTCTTGCATTTACCTGTAGACATTTAGTAACAATACTTGAACACATTTGTACACTGAATTAGAACTCTTTAAGTTTGATTTTCTAGCTCAAGTTTATCTGAAAATAACATGGTCCTTCGTGCCTGTGACTTGCAGAAAACGGACTCCACAATCAGTAAGATTGTAAAGTAGGTATGTTTATTCAGTGCTGGGCAGCACAGGCAGTAGTCCCACCAAAGTCAGGTGCATGCGACGCAGCAACTTGCCATGGTTATATGCAGTAAAGAGTTACATATGCATGAAGTTTCACAATGTGCCTATACATATGCATAACCTGTCCCCGTTTCATATTAAAATTGGTTCCAGAAGTCATTTCCATAAGCTCCTCCTGTCTGCGCTTGCGCAGTGTCTCCTGGTGGTGGTTGCCAGGGGTCGTGGGGATGAAGGTTGGTGACTCTTCCTCGTCACCGCTAGTTGACCTCTTGTCTTTGCAGCAGACTCAGTTGCTCCTTGGCTCTTGTCCATCCACAGGACCAGTTTCTGCCAGTTTCTTAGGACAGGCTCAGATTCTTATCAAGGGACTCACCTTAGTAAGGGGCCCAAGGCTTCTTGCTTTAGTTAATTTGCACAATGCACAATAGTTAGCAAAGACATTAAGCAGCATCCACTAGTTTGATACTGTCAGCGCTCTATCTCTACTTGCTAAGATTCTCCTAACTCCCTCTCTCATCTGTAGTGGTCTGAATGACTGACTGCAAAGAGACTGACAAACCGCTCTTGGCTTTTGAATTTTATTAAAGAATTTTTCTTTTAAATTATATCATTGGAGCCAAAAAAGTACATTCTTAGCAATTTTACATCTGAGTATATCAATAAAGTAAGTATATCAACGAGAAAATAGGCATAGATGGTACATTTGAATGTGGGATTATGCCAGTTTGATCTGCTGTCCCTTGATTTTCTGTTCACTGAACTTGCTGCTGCAAAGAACCTGAGCTGAAAAAAAAGCGTTGACTAAACGTACTGAAATTATAAATAAGTAGAATGATATATAAAATTCATGAAATACTTTTAGTTTAAGTATAGTTAACATTTCATGAATTACATTTATGTAAAATTTAGGCACTACAAAGTTCTAATATTATGCTTACACTAAGGACTCTCTACTTAAAATCTTGTAAGGCAATTATACAGAATAAAAGTGTTACTGAACTTCTGAGCATTACTATGAAAAGTGAAGAAGGGGAAACAAATCAGTTTATAAGCAATTTCACAAGTCTATAGAGTTCCAATACTAAAACTACACCAAAGATAATAATGTTTTTTATCATATTAAATCTTTTCTAATATGTTCCAAGAAGCACTAACAGTTTTAGGATGGGTTTTAAAATTGATAAAATAGAATATTCTTAGTTCTAAAGCTGATAAAATAGAATATTCTTAAGATTTCCAGTCCTTCAGCAAGTAATACTTAATTTGGGAAGCTTTACTTACAGGCTTTCTAGAAAATCTCATCTTCTTTTTCCATTTTTTTTTTTAAGTCTAAGGAGAATTACAAAACTTAAATGTGTTCAGTACTTTTTTCCTTTCTTTGAAAGATGTTAACTAGTAATTCTGTAGCGATAAAGTCCATTTGATTTTATGTTGGCTCAATAGCTTCCCAAGTCTATTTTCTGTGTTGTTTGATAAATGAGGAAATTCAATGTAGTGTCAATAGGTTAACTAGCGATCCATCAAATGATATCCAGTAAGTAATGAGAAAAATACGTTAACAGTGGGGAGGATGACTTTTGTCTCAGAAAACTAAATTAGACTAAAATGAAGTAAAACCAGGTAAGCTGTTTTTTGCATTGTGACAGAAATGTTTATAATTATCCTCTCTGACAAGCTTCTTAGGTCTACCTGAAATAAAGGTCTATGCTAAAGCTTGATAAAAAGCAACCAAACAGAACTGTCTTATGTAAAAATAATTGAGCTCAATTCCGTTGTGAGTTCATAGCTCTTGGGAAGTGCTTTGCATAAAAGTATTGCCAGTCTTACAAAGTACTTCCAAGCAATATGGATTATCTTAGTTCATGGTTCACTTTAGTACTTAACAACAATTATGAAGAAATATAAATGATGGTGAAGCTACCTAATATTTGTCCAAAACTTCATCATCACTGTTTCCTCACGTATAAACAAAAAATGCTGCACCTGTACTTGCATCAGTTCATTCAACGTGTTAGCTGACAGTAGACACTAAAGCTTCACTGCTGGTTCTCCAATACCTCTCCTAACCACATACAAATTATCACACGTAAGTGCTCTGGCACTAGTTAGTCCAAGATATCCCACATGGCAAACATACAGAAGGCACTTCACTGTTTTTTTACATTTTGTTTTCATATCAAGTAACTATAGTACGCACCTGGGTACCATCAGCCGGTTCCACACAGCTGCAGGGCTGTCATATGAACGTTTTCTGTATTATCTGAAATAATGCTACTATGTGCTGCTCAGTACAGGAGAAGGGACTTCAGGCCTCACATTAGAATCAGGATGAGGGGATGAGAAATCTCCCATCCAGTTACAACTCAACACTCAAGGTGCAAGGATTAGGGCAACCGCTGTGGAAACACAGATGGGGAGTAGAAGTTTCAAGGCTGTTACCTGTCATAAGTGTGTGTAGTTCACACCTATTGCACCAGGCAGCAAGAGCACAGCACAGGGACTGGTGAGCTCTTAGCTCTTAGTAAATCCGCAGTTGCTGTCACGTATGTCAGCAGGGTACAGAAATTAACTCAGAAGAGATTATTTCACCAATCAAGGCTGGAATTGAAAGGTCTGGTGCATCATTTCTTTATAATCTGAGTCAGAAGTCCGTCTTTTGGGACTAGAAGGCATACCAGCTCCTTATAAAATAAGACCATGTTCTAAATGCTCCATCCACCTAGGAACTCTAGGACAGTTGTTTGCTGTCCTAGACACCAAACTGTTCTTCATCAGCTGCAGTTAGCATTGGTGTCAACCAAGTACTGAATGAATTGACAAAAAGCCTGAGTGATGATTCTTGAGCCACGTGGTCTTTTTGTTATGGCTAGCTGCCAAAAAAGACTGGAAAGTTAGGGTATATTTAATAACCATCAGGGCTGTGTGAAACCTATTAATTTCTGCAAGCATTCATTGGGGGCAAAAAAATACAATATTATAGGTTAGAGTACATATTCAGCAGTAACAGTTTTCATTGTTATTTTGGACTAATAAGACATGATATAATTACAGTAATGTATATGTTTTCATGACTTTTTTTACAGGTCAGCTATTAAAAAGATACTACTCTAATATCTAGAGCCAGCCCTTGCACTGTGAAACCACATGTAGAACTGAATAATTACTTTAAAGCTATTAGGCAACAAAATAGTCTAAAGCATATGTAAGGCCTTACCTATTGTTCACAAAGAATCATCATGAACCTTTGGGTTAAATTCAAAGGTTCGTGAGATACACTTAGACAAAAATTTTCCAGAAAATTCTTGAGATTGTTTCATATATTTTTGCCTGCCTACAGACATTGGAGAATTTTTAGCCTATTTTTCCCAGAGTCTGTAGCAGAATGAACACCTAAGGCAAACAGCATGGTATCCATTTTCAGGGCTACTTTTTAATCTCCTATGGTCAGGTGACCATGTGGTGGTTTTACTCGGGTGGGCGGCCAAGCTCCACCACAACCGCTCTCTCACTCCCCCTCCTGAAAGAGGAACAGGGAGAAAATATGATGAAAAGGGCTCAAGGGTTGAGATAAGGACGAGGAGATCGCGCAGTAATTATTGTGATGGGCAAAACAGACTCAGCATAGGGAGATAGTAAGATTTATTGCCTATTACTAACAAGCTAGAGAAGCGAGAAACAAAGGAAAGAAACCAAAAGCACCTTCCCCCCCATCCACCCTCTTCCACCTCCTCCCCCCAAGTGGCGCAGGGGAACGGGGGAATGGGCGTTATGGTCAGTGTATAGCGCTTCTTCGCCGCCGCTCCTTCTCGGTCACTCTCGTCCCCTGTGCTGTGGGGTCCCTCCCACGGGATGCAGTCCTTGCTGAACTGATCCAACGTGGGCTGCGCACAGGGAGCAGCTCTTCAAGAACTGCTCCAGATATGGGTCCGTACCATGGGGTCCATCCCTCAGGAGCAAACTGCTCCAACCTGGATCCCCCACAGGCAGCAGCTCCTGCCAGGTCACCTGCTCCTGCGTGGTCTCCTCTCCATGGGCTACAGGTCCGGCCTGGAATCTGCTCCAGCAGGGGTATTCCACAGGCCGCAATCTCCATCGGTGCAGGTCCACCTGCTCCACTGTGGTCTCCTCCACGGGCTGCAGGGGGACAGCCTGCTTCACCACGGTCCTCACCACAGGCCGCAGGGGACTTCTGCTCTGGCGCCTGGAGCGCCTCTCCCCCTCCTTCTTCACTGACCTTGGCGCCTGCAAGGCTGTTCCTCGCTCCTCTCACTCTCCCAGCTGCTGTGTGGCGCAGCAATTTTTTTTAAACTGTCTTAAATATGCTCTCACAGAGGCGCAAAACAACATCACTTATTGGCTCAGCTCTGGTCAGCAGTGGGGCCCTTACCAAACGTGGGGCAGCTTCTAGATCCTTCTCACAGAAGCCACCCCTATGGCCCCCTGCTACCAAAACCTTGCCACGTAAACCCACTACAGACCAAAAGTTAGGCAAAGAGTTTTTTAAACAAAATAAACCACAAAAACTAGTGCTGCAAAAGACATTTTATTTTCATTTGTGTCTTGGTATTTTAGAAGCTGCTGTTCTTGGGTCCTTCCTTATGTTGCCAGCACTATTCCTCACCTCTTTGAGTTGAGTTGCTCAAAAAGCTCTATAAGGCATATTCTGGTGTTTTGTTGTTGTTTGTTTGTTTCCTTTAAACAAAGGGAGTCACAAAGGCAAATTTTGTTCCTTAGATAAACTCATTTTCCTTCAAGGTTTGGTGCAGCTGTGAAAAACTAGTAATCACGTGAAGGAGTGAAGGAGTTATCCTTTTAAGCACCGAACCGCGAGGAAAGCTACAACACGTGAAATAAAACAGAAGTTCCAAACTAAAGACAGAAAAATTCTGTTCTTTCTGAGCTGCTCTCAGAGCAAGTTTCAAGGTGAAGAGGGGATATGACTGCTAAGGCCCAATTCTGACCAATTAAATTAAAGCAACTTCAGGGCTGCTCTGGCTGTGTGGTGACGGTTGCTATTATGCTGTTGTGCCACCTAGGGATCACGGCCGTGCAACACCGAGGGGCATGCTTCAACAAAATCAGGGCCTGGAAAATCAGGGCTGTCTTTTGTGTGAGCCTCAGCCGCCTTTATTTCAAGGATAACTAACCAGCAGTCACATCTACCTTTCTTACTCCTATTCATGCATAACAATAAGAAGGAGAAAAGACTAAGACTGGCCCAAAAATATGTCGTTCATTTCGGAGACATCAATAGCTCCTGTTGGGAGCCGCAATCTTGGTGCTCAGGAACAAATGAGAATTCTTCAGTTAGACTGAAAAAGCACACGACTACTTCTCCTTTTCCCTATAACTTGAAGCTTTGAACATAACATTATTCTGATCTGCCAAATACGGTTTTAAAATTCTAGGAGCTTCTCTGTCTTATCTTTTAGACAGAAGAAAAGGAAATAATAGTGCCAAGGGCATAGAAGTTACAGGCATAGTGTTGCAAATGGAAAGAAAGAGAAAACTCATATGGGGAAAGAGAAGAAGACACACAGTGACTGTGGAATGGGGTGAAAAAGAAGACTGAAGGTCACATCAGGAAAATTTAAATAGTCATGCAAAGGATTAAAAGAATGGCAAAGCTACATGGAAGAGCATGCAGGGCACACAGCCCTGAGAAGAACTGAGAGCATTAAGAGAATCTGGCTGACGACAGAAGGATGTCAGGCACTGTTGGAGAAATAAGGGGAACCTGTGTCATCTGATGGGTAAGTGGAGGAATAAGTACTAAAGAGCCTGAATACCTGTTGGCATGGTAAAAGGTCTAGAAGATTCTTCAGATGGGTAAGTCTGGATCTCACCTGAGTGAGGACTGGAGAGATGCAGTCAGCCCTCTGCATGTGCACTGAGCACACTGGTCAGCTTAAAGTAACTTGGCCAGGCTAAAGACAGGAACAGATCCAACGTAACCCAGGATTAAAAACCAGTGGATGACTCAGTCTGAAGAGCAAAATATGAGTGTATTCTACGGCACAAACGAAAGTCAGGAAGGAGAGGAGTCACTGTCACTATGTACATCAGAGGAGCAGGTCATGACAGACAGGTCTCTCAAGCAGCAGAAATGAAGCTTTGGGAGAATCTGATAGCACAGCAGTACATTGAACAGTGAAGGACAGCTTCTGTCCTAACACTAATACAGCCTAAATTGGGGAAATGCTAGATCAGTGTCCAGTTCCTAATTACTGGGGCTTGCTAAGCCCTTGGTCACTGAAGAGACAGGCTGCAGGGAGACTTGTCCAGATTTTGCCCAGCCGAAACAAAAGTAGCCAGCCATACGACCTTCTGGCGGTCTGTATTTCAGTGGATGCTCAGGTCTCATACATAAAGGATTCAGCTGCACGGGAGAACTATTTAAAATTTATATTCCAACATTTTAGTTTAATAGTTGAATGACACAAATAGGAATGTTTTTAAAACAAGGAATTTCTGTTCCTAAGGAACACATAGACACCTTTGCTGGACAGTTACTATCTTGTTATTTGCTCCCCTTAAAAACTCTAGTCATAAAGCAGTAAATATGTCTGCAAATAACTTTTAAACTATAAATGATTTAAATGATTTGATTATCAAAAATTAATCAATTCAAAGCTAAATAATTTTAGGGAAAGCTACACCAGGAGAAAATTTAGTGGCTATAAGGTAAAAGCTAAGTTCTATGATCACACACGGAAAAATCCATGCTAGTTTTAAAAATGAAGAGGAACCTGACAGATAAAAGAAATAATCAGGTATTATTTTGAAGGTAAAGCATATATTTATAAACTAAGTTCTCCTTTCTTCCATTTATGGACTGACAACATACTACGTTAGGTTGACATAGGTATGTAAGGCAAAACTAAACACATTTTTCTGCTTTATACCAGAGTGTGAATCAGGCTTCTATAACATTTAATGATCAATGTTAGAAGTGTAGCTCATCACTTGCAGGTGTGTCAATTACAAATCAATGAGAAGCATTTGCATTAAGATTTTTGTGTGGCTAAGCATGCAAGGCTTAGCATCTTTGCTAAGACCATATGAGCTCTGGCAATATTTCTTGGAAATTTACTTTGTAAGTAGGTATTGTGATCCAGCTGGCAACACATGTACTAGATTTACTCTCTAGAATACTTCCTTTTGGTCTGGATATTTGTTTCTTTGTGGAAACTATGAAGAAGTTTTTTTGGCACAACAGAAAAATTCTTCATGCCCCTTGCTAAGAGATGCTGCTACCGTGAAGGTCAATACGAGTGGAACAAGCAGGGCAAGAACTGCATTGTTGATCATACATGAGCAGCACGGGAATGAATGTTACTATCATATCTGTAGCACATGCAGGAGGGTGGGGAGACTGGGGAAGGCAAAACTGGGACCAGTGGGACATAAGATATACAGGACATTAAATGAGAATGCCACATCACTGCAACATGGTATGCCTACTGATATATACCTTCTTTTGACGATTGATTACACTTATAATCAACAAGGTAGCTAAGTTTGGGCATAGTCTTCAGAGCTTTTTCTAACATTAATAAAGAAGCTAATAGTAAGCACATAGTTTAAACACAAAAATAAGGAAACTGACAATAAATATGTATTATAAGTTAGAATCTCTAGGAAATCTACAGGAATGTGAAAAATCAAAGAATGTTCATTCAGAAAAATTAGGGATACAAGAAAGAATTTATGGAAATTAACCCCCCCACCCAAAAAAAAAAAAAAAAAAAAAAAAAGCTTGCAGGTATTTTATTTGCCCCTGAGTGGTTTGAAATGTTACAGCTAATAAAAATAATGCAGAGGAGCAGATATGTCAAATAGGTAATTTCATATTTGACAATATGATGGATGACATAATACTAGAGGATATATATGAACTACTTTATTTTCCAACAGCCACTGTATTCTGATATCTTAAAAGAATTAATCCTTTATCATTTGCATCCTGGAATTCCAGACGAGCTGCCCAATGAATGCATTGAGCTTGATGACCAGGTTATGCTGTCTGATTCTAGTTCCTCAGTGAAAGGTACCCAAGATGAAATAGAAATCACTAAACAAAGAGAAGAAGCTAAAGCTTTTATGACTGCGGTTCACTGCAGTCTTGCTGAATCTGGAACTGTAAGGGACATTGGTTCAGTCATCTCAGACCTGAATATCCTCAAAGTTGTATACAACAATAGGCTTTTCTTAAATTTCCCTTGATATACTCTTCCTATGCTCATCAAGTTTTTTGCTGACTAAACTGGCTTCTGTTCATTATATCACATCATCAGAACATTTCAAAAAAAGAAAACTGAACTGTGACAGCATTGTCTTTGCCATACAGACGATGCATTTGTTTGCAGCAGAAGTAAAAATGAGTGCTATGAGTGACTGAACCTTTCTTAGATGCTTTCAGTAGTGGCCTTTTATTCTGAATGACAAACATGAATTCAGAAAAGAACAAATAAAATGTGCTGAACACATAAACAAGTCAACAGGGAAGTTGGCTGAACACAGATGGACTGAAGCCATTATTCACCTTAACTAAATCAATCCCATTTCTACTGAAATTTCCTAGGTAGAGAAAATCATATGGGGAAATTGTCTCCAGTAGTAGGTCATATAATGAAATCCACAAGGGATCCCCTTAATCATCAGAAAATGAAAACCTGAGAGAGGAGATGACAGAATATATTTAATAAAGCAGAAACATCACTTGCATGTTCCCTTGGCCTGGCACAACACACTGTAAGCAACCCAACAGCAGTGGCAACTGCTGCATCTTAGCGTCTGTGAACAATGCTCATACAAGAACCACTGCAGACATAAAAAAGGAATGCATGCAAGTGAAAAAGATGCTTTAGCTGTTCCTTCTGCTTGTAAACATCTCAGTGAATATTTCTTCAGCTTCAGTTTCTACACAAGGACGAGGAACAAATATTCTGTGCCTTATCGGATTCAAAAGCACTGAATAACCTTACACCTGAAATTCCAAGACCTGGACAAGGGCTGATGAGACCTTTTGTCAAACATGACCACATAACAAGGAAAGTGTGCAGAACAATGCTAGTCAAGCAGTTGCCAAAGTTAAGAGAAAGATTTTACAATGAACTTTATTTTTTTTTTCTGACTTCGCTCTAAACTCATGTCCAGTATTTCTCCACCAGCTCCAACAAACTAAAATACAACTGAAAGACCAGAATTTTTTGAAATACATCTGTGCTAATATCCTATGGCAACAGCAAACTTTTAATAAGAGAACTACTACATAGGACCTTTCATATGAACATAGATTTAATTCTATGGCACATTTTGATTCCTACAGCAATACTTTCCAAAACTCATGAAAATTGTTAATGCATAAAAAGATGTAGATTATGAGCTGACCAATCTGTACAGTGGACCTGTGTAGATACTTTCAGACCACTATACAAGGATGTAGCACAAATAACAGCAATAAAAAAAAAAAAAAGCTATCATCACAAATGTGTGGCACAACTTGGCAACTACCAGCAACAGATGTTTTGGAGGTTTACTTATATGTTGATGGGTTTTGTTGTCTTTTTTTTTTTCAGAAGACTCCCATGCATTTTTGTAACCAACTGCTTTTCCAACTTTATTGACTTGGCTCTTTTTCCACAGCTTTTGTCACTGAACATTATCCTAAAACCATCTGAACTATCACTGGCAGGACTTCTGATTTGAAAAGGATGAATGACACATCCACCTGTGACAATGCTGTAATTTAAATCTACTTGGTCTAAACATAAAATATTTGAAAATGAGGACCCAGCACAAAGAAAGAAAATCAGCAATGTCACTGTTTGAAACAAAGAAAAAACATTTCTTGAAGTGAGATTATGAAGAAAAAAAATCCTTCCTGATGCTCCATATTACTGACGAGTTTGTATGAAAGGAAAATAGTGGTTGATGGGTTATTTGCAAAAAGCAACCTGGATTAGTTTATTAAGGTGGGCACAAGTGAGCAACATGTATATCTGCACAGAGGGGAAACAATATTCTAACAACAATCCTATTGACAAAAGAAATAAGAAGGTATGAACAAAAAGGGCTGACTGTAAAGGATATGGAAATTAATTGGATAGCTTACTGAATGCAGGCACTCATAATGATAATGCAGCAAGAAAGCAAAGGAAATTTGGGGAGATCAGGTATTGCCTTACTTCAGTATGTGGCAAACAGCATGACTGTTGTTGGCATATTACACCTGTTCCTGATGTCCATGACTTGTGAAGCATGAAGATTGCTGATAAACTGGAGACAACTCAGAGAAGCACTACCATCGTGTAACGTCTATAACAGAAAAACATTCTGTGAGCCTCATATACTCAAAAAAAAAAAAAAGAAAAAAGAAGTTGGACAGAGAGAGATGGAAAGAAGAGGTTTAATAGGTTACAAGGTGTGTGACTTAAATTTTGAGTCACTAACAATTTAGAAAAGACTGGTGGATTTTTAATCACTATATATTTTCGGTTAAGACTGGACACATTTTAAAAATATCTGACTTGGGTAAAACAAGAATTAAGCTAGGGAAGTCTTATGTCCCCTCTTATACAGTCAGGCATCAATGATCCATTCTTACGCTATAATTTATGAATTTTCCAAATTACAGCAAATTGGTTTCTTAAATTCTTCAAGAGCAATTATGCAGCTATGTGAACCTTATCTACTGAACTGAAATGCAAAATATTTATGCATCTAGTGATCTTTCAACTGAGAAACGTTCAATGCCACTTTTATGAAAAGAAAACAAATGATAATTTACATACCAGTGGTAAAAGCACTTTGAAATCCTCCAGCTATTGCTGTCTACCAAATGATTTACTGACTGAACAGGATTGATAATTTACTTCATAAAGACATCAAGAAAAGATTGTCAAAAGAAGATCAGTGTAATTTGTTTATTACAAGAGTAGAGACAGAGACCTACTTGGAAAATATGGCAGTAGAGTTAAATCTTTATGGGTAAGATAAAGATTAATGGAAATGAAAGATAAAGAGTAATAAAAGCAATTACATGGCAGACAGACTAAGAAGTAGTTTTACTTATTTGAGTAAGAAAATGTTATTTGAATGCTATCAGTTTTAGCCACTTTTTGTGTTAGTTTACGTCTTAAAATACAGCCAGTTTGTTTCTCTGCTCCCACACAGGTTCTCTATTTCCCTGGTTTTGAGGATAATCTCAAGATGAACACTTACACAAACATCGGTCAATCCTTCAAAAAAGTGCAGACTGGATACACCATGGTGGTGCTCTTTGGAATTAGTCTCAACAACAAGAAATTTGGGAAAATTTGACATCACCATTCTTAAGGCATGGGAATGTATTGTTCAGCTTTTCTTGGAACAGTTACTCAGATAAAAAAGCTGCAACAGGCATTTCGATCACTATCTCAATTCTCAGCACTTAGCACTTGATATCCACTATTTTCAGTTAAAATTGATGATGAATTCAAACATACGAAAAAACAACCCCGGCTGGCTTAACAGTTACCATACACAAGCCCATCTACAGAACTGGTGAGCTTTAAATCAGCAGGAAACTTGGGATGGTTCAGTTTAGCTGAGCCTGCAACAAAAGAATCCAGTCAAAGTCTTTCACCCATGCCACACCATGATATCCACAGACATCCACCAAGGCCTAGCTCTATTAAGGTAATTTACTAAAATGCATTATATCATGACTAGCTAACATGCACTTATTGGTATAGTAAATATAATTGTACTAAAGGCATTCCCTGCAAAAGAATTACACAGACTTTGCAAATATGCAACTGCTACTATTGCAGAGCTGCTATTAAATGTGGATAAGAATGAAAAAAAAAAAAAGGTTTAAAAATGCAAAACGCTGTTGCATAAAACAGAGCAGGATATGAGCCCACATACCATCCTTGTCCTCCAGACCATGGTTAGCTCTCTGGAGGTAGCTCCGCCATCCGGCAGAGCTGTGTGGCCCTTTCTGCCTTCCCCACCGTTCCAATCAGGGCTGGTGTTTTTGGATAGACGTTTAAGTTACGGGATGTTGGAAGGAGGCTAGGACTTCACAAAAAGCAGGTAACAGGAGAAGGAACCTTCCCAGCTTGCATGGTCCTGGTGCCGACTGACCTGTGTACTAATACCTGCACTAACAGGCCTGAGGTGACGCTTACTCACTAAGTAGTGGTTCATATAATGAACGCTGCCACAAGAAATAGCACTTATGAATTCACTAAGCACATGCTAGGTGGGAGTTTCAGATGAGCAACATGTAGTGGTAATGGTTAAGAACAACACTTTTATTCCTACAAAAACATGGTGAATTTCAAAACAAAACAGAATCTCAACAGCTTCACCTCTTCAAACCCATAAAATTTAAGCTACTGTATATATATATTATTTTTTTCCTAGGACTTATTGACTGCTAACAGGCCTGGTTTATGCTTTTCTCATTCAACCTGCCTTTTGGATCCTTTCACTGCCTGACCTTTCCTATATAAACGATAAGCTTTACATTTGTATATTCAATGCTATCATGGCCTACATCCCCCCTCATCATTTTTCTGTCACTATAAAGAAATTAATGACAATTTTATTAGACTTCTGTAGTTCATCTCCTTCTTTTTCACACAAGCTTCTTTGTGCTTTCTTCCATGCTGTCCTTCCTGTTGGAGAAGTCCTCTTTAAACAACCATAAGGACAATTAATTTTCTTCATCAAATCCCACCTTATGTCTTCTTTCCCATGGTGTATACACAGAAACAAGGTTGGGCTGATGGTGTGTTGCAAACTGTGCCTTCCTGCCTGATCAATACAGGCTCATTGTTTCCCTCATCTGTCCGTAGCCATCTGCTGTCTTTTGTCTTACACTTTTGAGCTCTTCAGGGCAGGAATTATCTATTTGCCCTATATTTCTGTGTGGTATATTATTATAATCATAATCCAGGATTAAGGCTGCTAGATATCAGGACAGTATAAACAAATCACAATTATGACAAAATTTGCTTTATGTTCTTTTACAGATAATTTTTTGAAATTTAAGGCCTAGAAATAGGAGGTGGTTAAGGAACAAAACCCCTCAATTTCACTGTTTTTTTTTTTTTTTGTCTTCTGAAAAAGGTTTAGAATAGCAGTGGAGGGGAATATTAATTCAAGCCTTTTAAATTAGCGCTGGATCAGGCTCAGCAGGTCTGACAGCCTGTCTCCACCGTGACTCCTACTAAAGGCAGTGAAAAGACTCTCCTGGGAAATGAATCAGGCCCTATGGGGCCCAAGAAGCAGCGTGCAGGAGGAGCTCTGCTACTGCCTAGCGAGGCTGCTGGCTGAGATGGAGGACCACATATTGACATTTTTATGATCATCTCTAATTTGAATACGCCATACCTCCGTGTTTATTTAGTTAAGGTGAACATCAAGAAAAGTTTAAGGTCGTAACACTATACAGGGGTGCAACAAGGGAAAATGCAACATTATTTCCACAGAAACCATAACTCGGGGAGGTTACTGTGAGCCACAAACGCGAAAAGGTAAACGTTACAAAATGGATATCTGTGTGCAAGAGCCCCAAATTCCCGATCCCGATGAGAATGCCCATTCCAGCGTCCTATCTGCGGCTACACGCTCACTTCCAGGCTACGGGGGCGATTTAATCCCGCGCCGAGCCCTGGAAGTGTGAGAATTTGCCAGCATTTTACCAGCCGCCTTCCAGCAGCCGAGTACCTGACTCAGCTCCCGAACTGGAGCCACAGCATCGAATTTCCCAACCCACTTCAGCTGAACGCCTGCCAAGATAGGTGAAAGACCTTATAAATATGTAAAGCAGGAAGTTCGAATTACACAGGGATGTAAATTTCCAGTGATTGATGCCCTTTAAAAAAAAAATAAATAATAATAATAAAATCCTCGAGAAAGTACGGCGCCGGGGAAGGTGCTCCCCCTGCCCCGGTGCCTGGCGGTGCCGCCCGGAGTTTTGGGGCGGCATTGTACTTTTTTCGTGCCGATTTTTATTTTGGATTTTCTACCACTTCCTGGAGGCCAGGGGGAGGCACGGTGGGAGGAACCAAAAAACTCGGTGCCACAGCCATTTTGTTTGTGGGCAGCATGGTAGAATTCTGTCAGTCAGTCCGAGGAGGGGTTTTTAAAACGGCATTTATGGAAAAACTATCCCCGCCGTGACGGGCGTACCCGGTGAATTTAGCGTTAATTTAGCTCTCGCGGAAGGTAGGTGGTTCTGCGCGTAAGGAAAGCGAGGATTTCGCTGGGAATTCAAGCCTCCCGCTTCCCAGGCTTTGCTTCGGGCATGACTGGGGCTTTTCCAGCCGCCCGGGGGGGGGGCTGAGGTGCGGCGGGGCCGGGGGCTGGCCCCGGGGTGCCCCCGCCGCCGGGCCCGGCCGAGGGATGCGCTCCCGGGCACCAAGTTGCTGCGGGGCTGCCGGCGGGGTGGGGCGGCACGGAGGGAGGGAGAAGGGCGAAGTCTCGGCGTTATTTGCTCCAGCTGCCTCTATTTATTCGTTCTCGGGAGGCGGCTGCTGGCGTTGGGAAAGAAAAAAAAAAAAAAAAAAAAAAGGTGGGGGGGGGGAAGCGAGGCGGGGGTGGGCTGCGCGGAGCGAGCCGTAGTTTTGCAGTGTCACCGAAATCCAGCGCTAGACTTTGGTCCTGGGTGGCTGGAAGGCGGCTGGAAAATGGCACGCCGCATTTTTCCAGGCGGTGGCGGTGGAGATGTTGGGGGGGGGGGGGGAGCCGGGGGCGACCGTGGCAAAGTTGTGACCCCGGTGGCTCCCCCCCGGCATCGCCCGCAGAGCCCGGGGAAGCCGCCGCCTTCCTCGCCCTCCAGCCAGGCGGGGGCGGGGGGAGGGACCGGGGGGGGGTGGGAGAGAAAGTCTGACTTTTTTTTTTTTTTTTTTTTTTTTTTTTTTTGCATTTGCGAAATATTTTAAGGATGTTCGGGGAGCCCTTTGCGGCATGGAGGTGGCTGGCGGTGGGAGAGCGAGTATGCGGTCCATATTGTTCCAGGCGGTCTGCAAGGGCTGCCTTCTCCGAAGGTAAGTTTGGGGTTTTAAGCGAAAATATTCGTGGGGGTTTATTTTTTATGTTTTTTTTCCCGTGTGTTCGTGCTGTGGACGGTTCGCCTTGTGCTGGCGAACAAAACAGAGCCTTGTATTTTTCTTAGCTTTGATCTCGTGTGTATTCTACCCAGCGATGTCTCCTTAATAGCGACTATTGCTAAAGTCAGTTTTGCTTCCTCTTTAAAATTTAATGCACGCCGAGCTTACCAACGATTTAAGTTCGATTTAAGGGTGGAAGAACTCGGGTATTTTTTTGAGATGGACTTGGCTTTTCCTTCTGGCTTTTGATCTGGGGGGTGGTTTCCTTACCGAGTAACAAACGTAGCCCCGGCCGAGTGTTTTCCCGTCTTTAGAAATACAATGCAGCCCTGAGCCACACGGCAGCACATTATGTCGCTGCTCGGCGGCGGTGGCCGTGGCGAAAAGAGTTTAAAATGCCATTTGCGATGGCTCTTGATGGATTACTTTGGTCTAAACTACGGGGGGAAACTGCCCTTGGTATGGCGGAGGTGGGGATTGACATAGCAGGGTTTATATGAAGTTATGGCTGTTAGTAAACCGTGACCTTTTTATTTACAAATTAGCGCTGTTACGGCAATTAGCTCCGAGCATTAGTTATATAAAAGCTCTCGTTTCGCCGCTCCCCGTTTGGATGGCTGGCGGGGCGGGGGGGGGGCGTTTTATTTCTTTGCCTTTTTCCCTCCTAAGAAAGGTACATTTGGGAGACATTTTGTAATTTTGGGCATTTTTCTCGGCGCATTTTCCCTCGCACGGGGAGGGGGGGGTCGGAGGGGGGGGGGGTGAGCCCCTTTTTGTGTTGCGCCGAGCTGCGGCGGCGGCGCTGTGGCGCTCCCGCACGTTTCGGGCCCTGGCGGCAGAGGGGGGGACCCGGGGGGAATTTGGGGGGATCTGGGGGCAGGTGGGGTGCTGGCAGCCCCACTACATCCCCGCCCCGGAGGTGCCCAGAGGGGGAACGGCGGCCCGCAGCGGGCACGACCTCACCCTGCCGCCGCTCTGTGGAATGGAGCTGTTTTTTTTCTTTCCTCCCCCCCCCCTTTTTTTTTTATACCCATCCACCTAAAGATCATTTTTTTTTTTTTTTTTTTCTTTTCGATAATGAGATTCTCGGCCCCACCCCCTCCCCGAGCGATTTTGCGGTGGCCGCGGAGGAGCTGTGTGTAGCTGGGCTGCCGTGCAATATGGAAGGCTGCGCTCCGCTCATTGTGCGGCTCGCCCATTGTCTGCCTGCTGCCAGCTCGGGCCGGGGGCCGGCCGCTGCTGCTGCTGCTCGGCCCCAGCGGGCCTCCTTCCCCTGGGCTCCCACGTCCCCTGTCCCTAGGAGCTGGGCTTGGGAGGGGACTGTAAAGAATGGAGAAACGTGACCCGTTTCTTCAGAGTGGAAAGAGGATTCACCTGGAGTGGGTGGGTTTCTTCTTCCCTGTTCTAAGTGGAGCATGAGTTTACACAGATCAGTCGATCCATCCATCTATATCTCATTCTGCCTTCTTTTCCTTTTGTTACAATCTACACCTCACCTCAGTTCCAAGCGCAAATCTTTCAGAAGGCTCTCTGCTAACAGCCATGTTCAGTGTTTAAGAAAACAGGAGTGATTAATGTTGGAAGAAGATGGGTGGGAAGACACAGCCAAGCCTATGAGCAGAGCGTACATTAAAAAAACTCAACAGGTTCAGGAATAAATTTAACGTTAAATCCACCACGCTTTTAAGGCATCCTTGTGGCCATTATTTTGGAGTAATATGAAGCTAATAATTTTACAAACCTTTGCATCTTACACCTTAATATGTTTATTGCTTTTAAAGAATAAATTTGACAAGTATTTTACTATTTGAAAACCATCTTTACATTTTTCTTGTGCATTTTCATCTTTAAAAATGCATTTGGCCTCTTTTTAAAGAAAGTTTGCTGATTAAGTTATTTAGTTTAATGCAAAGTGATGTGCAGCTTCAAGTAATGGTCTCCTTCTCTGTAATGGTCTCACTCCTTCTCTCTCAAAAAAAATGAAGTAAAATTTAATTCTGTCCTAGGTAAATATGTCTTGTAACCTTCCTCCAGTAAGAGGCATTTATGTTCGAGACGGCAGTCGTCTTCCAGGATCTCTTTTCTGTCAGACAAGATCTGCTTTTATCAAGTCTTGGTTGCAGCATGGAGCCCCGCTGGCCCATGAAGGTTCGTTATGAACATTATGTCTTCAAGGGCCTTGTACTTTTCCTAGATCCAAGAGTTGTATCAAGCTATGGGCCTTCTGCGAAGAATTTTGGACGTTTTCCATCTCTGAAACCAGGTTGCCAGATCACAAGGTTGGCACTTGAGGTTACACCAGTAGCAGTAAAGCCACTTCTTGAATCTATTATAGTAACAGTAAATCTTGGAGAATCTCTGGGTCATTCAGATTTAAGTAATTCTTACACAACTTTGCTTTTCTTCTTTACGTTATGTAGACCAGTGTTCAATTTGCTCATTCACTGATAACAATATTGAACAAATGATAAACTTCTGAAGGCAATTTCATGTTTCTGCTCCTCTTGCCATCCTGGACTATGGAAGTGGTGACTTCTTGTGACTGCAGTGTGTGCGTGCAGGCCACAAGCGAACTGATTGCTAGTGATCATGCTGCTGAGAGGCAGCTTCTAGCTCTGGTCAGCAAAAATATGAATTCTGCGTAGAAATTTGCTATTTTCTCCTCTTCGGGCAGGGCTATTATTTATCATTGGTTGTGGTTTTGCAACTTTGCTACATCTTATGAAAGCGTCTATTCTCACTCTTACCAAGAAGTTACAAGGTAAGAGGAGTGAAGTGCTGATGTTTCGCAACTTGGTGGTTTCCTCTCTTCTCTCCTGCTTCTTTTTTGAGCCATTGTTGAACAAGAAACAGTTCCCAGCAGATGTGTTGCCAACGAGGAATAAGAATTGATTAAGATTTAGTGTTCTCTCAGAGCTAAGTCACAACTAATTTACTTCCTGCATCTTCTGCAGAAATGTCTGGAAGACGCATTACTGAGGAGTGGCTTTGCCTCGACTGCACGTTTCCCAGCCCCACTCCTTCTGAAATGTCTGTGCCTGTCTGTGGAATATCAGGATCTAAAACACAAGAGGTTGTAGGTTTTGTTGTTGTTTTTTTTTTTTTTGGAGGGGATCTTAATTTTTTTTCCCTATATACCCCTCCAATTCTCAGACAGCAAAACTAATATGATTTGCTTGTAATACACTTTACCTTTAACCTAGAAACTTTGTGTAGACCCCATACACCTTTTCAAGATATTTGGCTCTCTTGGCTTAAAACTAATTGAAGTATAGCATCCTACCATAAACTAAATAATCTTTTTAAGATATTAACCCATCCTGACCGATCAGCTGGACCTGTGATCAATCAATAGGTTCTGCGTGCCTTCATGACGTTCCTCCTACCAATATATTACTAGTATTATATACTCAAGTAAGAGACAGAAAGTAACGCTGTCTGGCTGTAGAGGTGCAGATGTATATTACAGACCCCAGGCAGATCTAACCAGCTTCCAAAGTTAGCCAATAACGATGTGAAGACAGCTCCCCAGATGTGTGCTAGTGGTGTAAGAGAACATCACCCGGGACTCAGTTCAAATCACAGCCATCCATACCTCCCGATGTATTCACTCCATATATCACTGTTCCCTCTTTTCCTGCACGTGGTAACGTACCTTGATGGCTTTGACTCCTGGCTGTTCCCTTTTGAAGGTTTTAAACTATTAGTTGATTCTTTGATTCAACACTCAACAAGGTTTAGGAAAGGGGAATAAAAGAGGCTTCTCTATTTTATAAACCCATCTGACATAGGATCTTGTTTCTCACCTTCCTTGTTATCTGTAGTACTCGACATCATACATGTCAGCATCAAATCATAGCAGTGAATACTTTTTTAAAAAACTTTCTTCAAGGGTAACCTGTTTCCCAGCTGTGAACAAAGGATGTCTGTCTTGCTCCAGACTCTCGTTCTTCCATGCCTCTTCCAGACTGCAACTAGTATGGCTCTTCAGTGTTATGCGTCAGAGGAAGCTGCGTCCAAAGGTTAAAGCATCCTTCCACCTAGCATTCTTCATATTTTTCCTCTTTTATCAAAAGGCTCAAGAAGGTAATTCATGTGGTAATAGAGGTCCAAATCCGGGAGACAATCTAGGATTGTAAGTGTTTTAGTAAATATACGTGGGTGGGGAAAAAAATAAATCAGTGCTTTGAAATAATTTCTCTGATTTGCTGTTGTTCACAACAAAGCAATCTTGTACGCTTTTGACACTTACAACCAGCGGTTTCAGCTCCCCAGGGCTTCTTTAGATTCTTAAGTCATGTTTCGAGTATATCATATTACCACTGGCCCTGGCAGCAAGATAATATATCGGTACTATATGTTTCCTTAATAGGATGTTTTGTTCATAAGCTTTTCTATTGATAATAGCTAGAGCCTAAAATTGGTGTGCAAAATTTGACCCTTAAAGTGGGCACTGAAGTGATTAAAAATTACATACATTTGCTAAAAATGACTCTTTTTACCTACCTTAAATATTTCCCCTATAAACAACAGAGAGAGAAAAGGGAACTGCTAAATATTTTGTGAGTACTAATCCTCGCTGGTTGTGCAGGAAATTGAGATACTGTTATAGAGATCCCAGATGGTAAATGCATGGTTGCTCAGAGGCATACAATACTGTACAACAGAAAACAAAATGTAGGAGAACCCAGGAATAGTGAACAGAACCAAGGACTTTTTCCTCCCAGAGCAGTCCTCTTTGTGTCAGGTTCCATTTTGTTTGTTCTCTGGGAACAAACATATGGCTAGATGTCAAAGTAACAGGCCCGTAAGATGGTGTTAACTTATGCTTCAGTGGATTAACAGTAAGTTATGCTTCTGAGTAAATTGGAATCACTGTATCATAAACGCTTAATGTAGAACTTGCTTTAACTGACTTTAGATGGGTATTGTTAAATCTGTAATGTAATTGCTGAAAAGAAACAGGTTGAAGATTCCATATCTTACAAATAATAACCCAAATATTTTGCGTCTATTTGGAGGTGAAGAACAGTTTAAACTTCACTAATTATCCTGACCAGATCTCCACCTGCCTAGTATGACTAGCTCAGATGTGAATATCCGTACTTAATCAGATAAATTCCACACCCTACTATTTGTTTTCCCCTGACATGTGTGTGATTTAGGTAATGAAAAGTTAGTTCTTAATCCTCTCTCCTATTCAGAGCTTTAACAAACTTGCTAAACATAAGCAAGATCTCCTTGGCCTTAGAGGTATGTGCAGCTTGAATGTTCGCTAACAGAAATAAGGAGGAGTTTTTCATGTTTATTCAAACAGGATGAAAAATAGGTGACTCAACTCTGGGCCTTTCAGCACTCTAGGCATCCCTTAGGTCTTATATTTGTTTACTAGGAATCTTGGTGCTGCTGATACAATGTGATGACTAAAAGAATAATTTCCTCAGAGTCCTTTCACCTGGCAGCTTTTCATCTTCTTTAATGCCAGGCCTAGACGGAGCATATTATAGCCTGATGTATTGGTTCAGGGAGTTTTTTCTTGAAGAAAAATTAAAATTTAATTTCAAAATGTTATAATACAGAGCAATTGTGTTATTTCTGATGGTCTTAAAGGTGTCCATACGAGGCAGAATACCTTGATGACATTCAAACTGATTGCAGCACTTTCTTTGAATTGTGAATATGCAATCAGCTTTTTTTTTTTTTTGATAGAGGGGAAAACAGTTTATATTTGACTCCACGTGCACATATTCTGGCCCATATCCATTTACAAGCACTCAAAGAATGAGAATTCCACAAAAACATGTTCTAATTTGTTTTGTCATCTCTGAATCAATTTCCCAGCTAAAAATCTGCTGTCGTAGCAGGTTAGAAATTCTAGGCAAGGATACTTTCAGATGAGCTACTTTAATGTGAGAAACTGTCTTCCAACCTGTCTTCTATGTTCTTTGTTTTTTTTTTTTTAATTTTACTTTTACATTATTTTAATTAGGTTATGTACTTCTGTGCTAACGGCCTTCTTGAGTTGCTTACAAATTAGATGAAGTTCTGCAAACTTGGCACCTGTGACCTGTAGCTGGCTTGTGCACAGGCCCCTGTGTTAATGGCAGTGGTCTGTCTCTTGGAAGGTGAGAGTGCCAGACAACAATAAAACAAACACACTATTTAAGAGAATCAAGTATCTATCTGTATTGGAGCGAGGGAGAGAGCCTTAACTAGTACTCTAAATAATTTGTGAAGACTGCTTTCCACTTGCTTGTGTTTCTCAGGATGCCCTTACACTGGACTTGAGGAGAACACCTGAAATATATATGGTGTCCTCATCTCTTTTGAAGACTACTTCAGTATCTAAAAGGAGGTAGACTTAGTCTGGATATTAGGAGGAAATTCTTCACTCAGAGGATGGTGAGGCGCTGGCATAGGTTGCCCAGAGAAGCTGTGGCTGCCCCATCCCTGGAGGTGTTCAAGGCCAGGCTGGATGGGGCTTTGGGCAACCTGGTGTGGTGGGAGGTGTCCCTGCCCATGGCGGGGGGATGGAACCAGATGGTCTTTGAGATCTCTTCCAACCCAAGCCATTCTGTGGCTACACAGAATGTAATCTACACAGGGTGACCAACCCCTTAGCCTGTATCAAGTCAGCTTCGGTTTTCTGAGCCCACATATGTTAAAGGCATAGAGAAAATAATCTACTTTCTTCTCTCTTCTCAGGGCAACTTGATTTATCCTTCTCAACTGAAACACTTTCCCTGTCAACAACTGCCAAACTCCCACAAGTGTTTTGCATTCTCTAAATGTTGAAAGACCTCTAACAATGTATCTTCAGGTTAACCCTATCAGTTTTCCATTTTCATGCCTCTGATGGAATCATTTGTACACACACGCACACTCAGGTACACACATATGCATATATAATATCACCGAACAGTCTTGTCATTTGGTTTTGTATTCAGATCTAGCCTCTTCTGCTGGATATGTATATTCAAACTCAGTTCATTATGTGCTCCACTAATAGAGTGGTATTAATTTGAGCCTTCTGAAGCATGTATACAAATGCTTGCATATAAATATGATCATGATTAGTTTGTATCCCAAAGACAAACAATATCTCTGTAGTGTTCTCTCTTATGCTTAATTTAGAAATATAAATCAAAATACAGTGTGTAATGTAAAGGATTCCATATCTGAGGTTGGAATAATCAGTGTTTTCATAAGCTAATAAAAATCCAGAAGTACCATAAAAATCTTCAAATTGAAGACTGAGGAGACAAAAGCTAATCAAGGTAACTAACCATTAAAAATAACTAAAAAAACTTGTACTTCAGGATCCCATGTCTATACGTGAAACATCCCTCAGTTTACAGATTTTCTAAATGTTAGTCTTGCAGTTTCAGACTTTCAGAATCCAGAAGATGAGAGATCTGTCTTTTTTTTCTTCTTTGGAGAAATTTATTGGTTCTAAGTAAAAATGGTATAGCCTATATTAGATGCTTGGTTACATCTACGTGACTTTACTATATTCCTAATATATTTTCAGTAACTCTCCTACAAACTCCACTAGCCACTAGAATTTAAGTGTAACAACCCAGAATTTCACAAGCATCTGTTGCTTGAAAGGAACAGTGCAATCCTATTACTTTGATCTGGAATTTGAGTTTCGTCATACTGTAGGTGGGTAGGTAGGGCCACTGACATTTAAAACCAAACAAAACTAACCAAACAAAAAAGCTTGGATTTGCCACTAACTTCCACCCCGCTGCTCCTCCCCTCTAAACGTGTATATTGGGCAACACCTCTTCGTTCCAAGAGGCAAGTATACTTTCCTGCCCCTCAAAAATGTGAAATCTAGCTAATTCCTATCTAGGTATAAATCAGTGCTCTCCTGAATTGCCTGAGGCAAGCAGATACACAACTTTCATTCTGAACCAGGAATCACAATTTAAAGCATGTGACATGATAGAGTAGGTATCGGCTATAACTCTGCCTTATTTAACATCAGCGATATAATTCTGAAGGTCTGCAAGGACTGGATCATTCTGTCCAGAACGTCTGAAGCACTTGAAGCAACTTGGAAGATAGTGTTTCTATCCTAGGAGAGTAAGGTATTAAAGTAAATGCTTTAAGAACAAAATTTAAAAAGGTAGAATCATTGAAAATTGGGGATTGAATTTGCAATAAAGTTGCAAATACATGCACAGGGCCATGCAATTAACAATTACGGCAGTAAACTTTCTCCAGTTATGCAATGAACATGGCTTGGCCCCAGTACACTCTTTTATCCCTTTATCCCAGCTCAGTGTGTGGACATTGTGGCCGCCTAAGGTTTGTGTAGTGGCGTGGGGGCTTTTTGTTCCTAACTTAATGGTCAGTTGACAGATTAAAGGTAGAGTTCATCGCTGTGCCTACCATTAAACCTAAGTATAACCATCATTTCTATATTTGCTCTACCTTTTTAGCCCTTCAGCTTATTCTATGTGGAATATCAAAGTAATCTATACTTAGCTCTTTGATTAATGAATTAGCAGTTGTGTTAGGTGGCTTTGGTGTGTTTCTTTTTCTTTTTTTTTAATTTGGTGATCTTAATATTTTTTTATTATTATTTTTGGCGAGCCCAATCCTCTGCATTTCCAGCAAGAAAAGGATAAGATTCTTGCCTTTCTACTGGAAATGCACAATCATGTGATGAACTTCACTTGACTCAGTAAGTGTGTGTTATAAACCAGTGTTCTCAGAAGTTCATACTTACGAAAGGGGTGGGTAGCATGTGTGCCAAGTTCAAACCTCAGTTACCGTGGCTTTTTTTAACTGGTATTTAATTATCAGAATAATTAGCATGACAAAAGAATGAATAGTGACTTCTAATATTATTGTTGATTTGCATTTCAGAATCGAAAATGTTTTGGATAAAGTTGCTTTTTTATTGTTCTTAAGTTCTGAAACTTCTACTGAAACATAAACTCCTCTTGCCTGATGACAGCACCCAATTGGTATCTGCTTAACTGGAGGGGTAACACACAAGCTTCTCTTTGTTTGGGTGCATCTGCAGAAACCCTATGATGTGGTAACAATGTATTGTAAATGCCCAAAAGACTAACAAAGTTTAAGGACTACATAGGTAGTGCCTTTTAATTAGGAGCTTCTCAAAAAGTCCTAAAATTTCATTTTTCTTTAAAAGACTTGGGGGGGGGGGGGGGGGGGGGGGGGGAAGGAGCATCAAAGTGCTGTTTTCTACAAGCTCAGCCTAGGATCCCACTAATGCAGTTCCTTCTGTAAGCTTCAGTGAATGTCATAAGGGCAGCCAAATACAAGAGATTGTGGTGGTTACTAGAGCAGTTTTTTACATTCATAATAAACTATTTCATTTTGGAACTTTGTTACTTTTTAAAATTAATTGCTTTACAGTCATTTGCTAGTGGAATAGGAAGAATTGAAATGAAAAATAAATTTAAAAATAAATTGCAGGTGTTCTGGAGGAACAAAAAGTCTGCAAGAGGCACTAAAGACTTACACCTCCTTCTAAAGTAGGAGCATTATTTTAATGTAGTTTATAAACATATTTCCATTAATATTATAATTTCAATTATACTATTGAAATTAAGTGCTTATGCTGAGTGCTAAGGAAAAAAAAAAAGGACCAGTGTCAACATCTGATGTGTTAATCTGCTGGTCTGGTTACTAAGTTTTATATTCAGCATTGAACTTAGAAGTACTCAAGGAAGGGGAAAGTACTCGCTCAACTTAGATGAGAATTGTGGATAACTATAGAAGAGTCTTTAAAAGTTTCAGCTTACACCACAGTTTCAGTAAAGAGAGAAACTTAGGTGAAAAAAAAGTAGAGCATCAGGTAATTCACAATGGGAATTGTATATTTCATGTAAGTTGTCCAGTTCATAATAATATTAATCAACTACTGCATTGGTATTCTAGAAAACCACAAATTCATTTTCTTTTCTAGTGATCATCTCATGAATAGATATATTCCAAACTATAGAATAGAGCATAAAGTCAGACATTTCAGGATTTTTTGTTCCCCTCCTTTTTTTAATTTATTTATTTTTAACTTCACTAAAGAGTTACATTTTACATTCTTAGATGTTATTTTGTGGAATATTTGCTGGAAAAGATGACTAGAGTGTGAATTCAAGGTGTGTCTAGCTTTGTATTTTGGAGGGAGTATATATTACAGAATTGAAGAATAAAGGAGAAACTCCAAATAATTTCTTATAACACTAAGTGGATTCAGAATAGTTATCTTGAACTCTAAAACTTCAAAAGAACTTAAAAAGGGAAAGATATCTCTTTCAATATAGAAGACTCTCAGCACAAGTAATTTTTGTTTCTTTAGCACTGCTGTATCTGACAATCACTGCTACCATCATAACTCGCTTTCCGCACACATACAAAACCTTAAGTCTCCTAAATAACAAGCCATATAAAGGAAGCTAATTCCTTTTGGACAGTGCCAGGGGAAGGGAAAAAAAAAAAACACAACCACCCTAAATCAAAACAAATAAAAACGAACAAAACCCCATACCCTGCAAACTGCTTGTGCTTTCAGATGTCTTAGGCAGATAGAGACTATTTTACCATTCTGTCTGCCTTAGAACAAATGCTGACTGTTTAAAATAATAATCCTCCTTTAGAAGGAGGTGTAAGTCATTAGTGCCTCTTGCAGACTTTTTGCTCCTCCTGTGGAGGCAGAGTGCCTGCAATGTCTTGAAGATCCTAGCTCCAGTTGTACAAGTAGAAGTGTGGTAATAGCTTTTGCTGCTCCTCTGTAAGCTTTTTCTTTTCAGAAAAAGAATTGATTGCTGCTGGCTTTACCTCCTCTTTTGGATGTAGCTCAGTGGCACAACCTTTCAGGTTCAGCTTGGGTTTTCAATTCTGCCTGCAGTAAATTGATTATTCCAGGATTATGTTTAGACAGTTACCCTGAGGATGCTGGACTTCACTTTTGCATATGTATGACTGGTCCTACACGTTCTCCAAGCAGGATTACTTTGCTAAAATGGTATCTAATGCCTTCCACTCAGGTGGAAAAAGGTTGCCTGTTCTGTATGTAATAGAAACTATAAAATCCCACCCATACACAGTTGTAACCAGCCTGTAAGAAAATAATTAATGCTTCATGTATAGACTAGCTCAGACACTAGTCTCATAGGTCAAGGTTTTCAAATATATAGCATATGACAGTTTTGTTGTCCTGAGTATGTAGTAAATTGCATGTAGTTTGGTCACTTTCAAATCCTTTTTGCACAAGTTTATCATTCCAGAATTTTGTGGCTTTCACAGACTGGATCACGTGAGGGAAGAGGGCATTGGCATTAAGCTGTAGCGTGAAGAACAACTTCTAGCACAGGTCTTCTTACTGTTTTTTCCTTCTGATTTATATAATTGTTTTTTTTTTCTTGAGTTGTTGAAGTATCTGATCAGATTCCCAACTTGGTGTTCAGTGCAGCTTCATAAGCAGGTGTCCTGATATGAATGAAGGGGCAGTGTTGCTACAGAGAATCATAGAAACAGAGTGGCTTGGGTTGGAAGGGACCTTAAAGCCCATCCAGTTTCAACCCCCTGCCATGGGCAGGGACACCTCCCATCAGACCAGGTTGACCAAAGCCCCATCCAGCCTGGCCTTGAGCACCTCCAGGGATGGGGCAGCCACAACCTCTCTGGGCAGCCTGTGCCAGTGCCTCACCACCCGCTTAGTGAAGAATTTCCTCCTAATATCTAATCTAAATCTCCCATCTTTTAGTTTAAAACCATTCCTTCTTGTCCTATCACCATCTGTCCATTTAAGAAGCTTTCCAGCCTTTTTATAAGCCCCCTTTAAGTACTGAAAGCCTGCAATAAGGTCTCCCCAGAGTCTTCTCTTCTCCAGGCTGAACATCCCTAGCTCTCTCAGCCTTTCTTCACAGGAGAGGTGCTCCAACCCTCTAGTCATCCTCATGGCCCTCCTCTGGACCCACTGTAACAACTCCACATCCTTCGTGTGCTGGGGGCCCCACACATGGATGCAGTACTCCAAGTGGGGCCTCACAAGGGCAGAGCAGAGGGGCACAACCACCTCCCTCCCCTGCTGGCCACCCCTCTGTTGATGCAGCCCAGGATGCAGTTGGCCTTCAGGGCTGCAAGCGCAGACTGCTGCCTCATGTCGAGCTTTTCACCCACCAGAACCCCCAAGTCCTTCTCTGCCGGGCTGCTCTCAGTGGGTTCTTCTCCCAGTCTGTCCTCATGTCTGGTACTGCCCCGACCTTGCACTTGGACTTGTTGAACCTCATTAGGTTCACATGGGCCCACTTTTCAAGCAGGTCCCTTTGGATGGCATCCCCTCCTTCTGTTGTATCAACTGCACCATTCAGCTTGAGAACTTGCTGTGTCACCTGAGAACTTGCTGAGAGTGCCCTCCATCCCACTGTCTGTGTCACTGATCAAGGTACTGAAACAGGACTGGTCCCAAGACAGGCCCCTGAGGAACACCACTTGTCACCAGCCTCTACCTGGACATAGAGCTTTTGACTACAACTCGATGGCTGTAGCCATCAGGCCAATTCCTTATCCGCTGAACGGCCCACCCTTCAAATCCATCTCTTTCCAGTCTGGAGATGTCATGTGGGACCATGCCAAAGCCCTTACAGAAGTCTACATAGGTGACATTTGTTGTTCTTCCCTTGTCAATTGATGCAGTCACTCCATCATAGCATGGCACCAGGCTGTCTCACATCACCTCCTTGTCCTGTGTGTGCCTTGACATTGCTTCCAGGAGGATCTGTTCTGTGATCTCCCCAGGCACAGAGATGAGGCTCGCCGGTCTGCAGTTCCTGGTTCTTCCTTTTTACCCTTTTCAAACATAGGAGTGATGTTTCCATTTTTCCAGTCACCGGGGGACCTTTCCTGACCACCAGGACTTCTCAAATATGATGGAGAGAGGCCTGGCAGCTACATCGGGCAGCTCCCTCAGGACCCTGGGATGGATGCCGTCAGGACCCAAAGACTTGTTCAGTTTCATCAAACCTACTCTTTGCTTACAGTAGGAGGGACTTTGCTCATCCAGCCCCTGCCTAGAGGTAACTGTTGTTAACAGTTTTCCCTTCTCGTTTGTCAGAGGGGGTACGCTCTCCTTGGCCTTTCTTTTCAGACCTGTGTACCTCTAGAATCCTTTCTCGTTACTCTTTGCAGTCCTTGCCAAGTTCAGTGTCACGTATTCTTTGGCTTTCTTGATCCATTCCCTATGCATCTGGACAGCATCCCTGTGTTCTTTCCAGGCCACATGTCCCTGCTTCCGCTGCCTGTGCACTTCCTTCTTACATCTGTTTGACCGGCTTCCTGCTTTCCGTGCTTGATTTCTTACACGTGGAGGTGGGGAGTTCTTACGCTGTAAGAAAAGCGTCCTTAAAGATTTGCCAGCTCTGATCAGTTCCTTTGTCCCTAAGGACTGTTTCCCAGGGAACCTCATCTGCTAGGTCTTTAAATAGCTGGAAGTTTGCTCTTTGGAAGTTCAGGGTCCTGACTTTGCTCTCTGCCAGGCTGATATTTCTTGAGATCAGCAACTCCGCCAGGGCATGGTCGCTGCTGCCCAGACTGCCTCCAGTCTTAGCCTTTGTAATGAGTTCATCTGCACTGGTGAGCACCAGGTCCAGTAACGCTTCTCCTCTGGTTGGTTTGTCTAATACCTGCACCAGGAAGTTATCTTCAACTCATTCCAGGAGTCTCCGGGATTGCTCACAGCCTGCTGCGTAGCTTTTCCAGCAGACATCCGCGTGGCTGAAATCCCCCGTCAGGATGAGAGCATGAGTGCAGTGCTTCTTGCAGCTGAAGCAAGGGCATGCCAACAGGCTCCCCTTGATCGGGTGGCCAGTAGTACACCCCAACCACAAAGCGTCCTGTATTGGTTTGGTCCTTGGTGTTTACCTATTGGCTCTCAACCTGTTTGTAGCATTTTCTCAGAGGCAGCTCTTCACAATCTATTAATTCTTCAACGTAGAGGACAGCGTCACCACCCCTCCTTCCCTGCCTGTCTCTTCTGAAAAGTTCGTAGCCCTTGACTGCAGTATTCCAGTTGTGTGATTTGTCCCACCATGTTTCTGTGGTAGCAATTAGCTCATAGTTTTCTAACTGCACCGTGGCTTTCAACTCCTCTTGCTTGTTTCCCAAGCTGCATGCATTGGTGTAGAGGCACTTCAGCTGGGCTCTCAGCCACATCACCTTTTTAGAGGAGCCCTCCCTATTTCCTTTAGGACCATTCTCAAGTATTTCCCTGCTGCTTCCTAAAGTGTTGGTGTTCCCTGGTTCTTCCCTGTCACTCAGAACTACATCTCCTTTCCCCCACTGAATCTAGTTTAAAGCTCTGCTAATAAGCCCAGCCAACTTGCTGCCCAGAATGTTCCTGCCACACCTGGCCAGGTGCGTCCCATTTGGTGTCAGTGTCCCAGCTCACAGATCCCAGACCCCTGAGGTGGCAGCAGCCACGTGCCAATCATTCACCTGATCTGAAAAAGCAGAAAGAACAAATCGGCAGAGCGGAGAGCAGGACTGTAGTATCTTAAGCCAATGTTGTTAATGAAGGCAGCACACTATAAAACCACAGTCTTGTGCTCAGAGCCTGTGAAATGACAGAACTATTGTTCATTTCAGCCTGTCTTGTTTTGTTAACTTTATTTTACACTAGGTAATGCTGTCTTGTGACTTCCTTCATGTAGTTGTAAAATATGAAACCCGTTGATCAGATGGTAATCCTTTATCCAATTTTAAGTATGGGCACTTGCAACAAAGTGTTGGAACTTCAGATTTTGTTGTCATCTTCTGTGTTTCTGTTCTGAATGTTAAGGACAGGTAGTTTTGTTAGGCTGCTTTACTAGACATTTCTCATAAGGTACTGTTCATGAGACTAGCTGTTGTGGGCTTTATGGTGGAAAAAATGCTCATGTTTAATGCTTCTGAGCTTCCTATTTTATCAGTGATTTTTTTTTGAGATATAAAATTATGCAGCTTTGGAATCTAAAGGATTGCTTCTACCCTCTATATGTTGAGTGGGAACAGAAATAGAAGATTAGGTGTTGTATTATCCCTTCTCTGCTCTATTTTGTATTCCAAAGTGTAAATTAAAGGTGCTTACAAAAAATAAGTAATAAAAGAATTGGTCATGCAGTACATGTACCTTCCCATTCACTACAGGAACAAACAAAAAAATGTGTGTGTGGGTATGACAAAGCACTTTCTCCTGATAGAGACAAAAAGTGAGGAACAGTGATTCACTTGGTCACTACTTCAAGTTATGATTCAATAAGAACTTCAGACAAGCTTTGTACCTGTTGCATCTCAACTGTGAATGCCTAAAATAACTGAGTGAATATACCACATCATTCTTTGAGATACCAGAGCTATGAGACATTAAATTGTCTTTCAGAAACTGCCAGAAGTTATCACAGGTGTTTTGTACCAGCTTTGTAGTGTGGTATCTGAACACTTTACATGTTTAACAGGTCCATTATTTCTTTTATAACAGGTAGCTGACATCATCAGATAAGGTGAAATTTACTATGACTGACACCAGTTCATTTATGATTGACATCTTTATGTTGTTAAGGTAATTTCTACAATGTGCCTACTTACTACTGTAGCGTGAAACTTCATAAAATGAAGAACATCTAGTGTCATATTTGCCTGCACTTACTTCATTTTAATCCAAACTCCAGTTAGTTGACCACGATGACTTAAAAGAATTTAGCTATTTGTAATGATATGAAACATAAACAAGCACAAAAAGATAGCTGAGAATCAAATTTGAACAGAAGAATCATTAGCAAATGTAAACCAGGAATATGCTTACAGAATCCATCATCTCTTACCATAGAACAAAAGAACCACCTATACTTTTCCAAAGAGTAAATTATGGAAAGAAAACAAAGGATGGGAATTTCCTAAACTGCTATTTCATAATATGTGATTACTGAAAACAGGGGTGGGCAGTAATACTTTTTTTTTTATCAGTTCAGAGTAGTCAACCATAACAAAGCTAAAAGACCAAAAACACCTTATCAAGTTTGCTATATAATTAGTTGATGAGTGAGCTCTACAATAGTAGAAACTGGGTATAAAGTAGGCTGAGTGGAAAAAAATAAACATTTGCAAATATTTATGGATAAACAAGTTAGTATATAATCTAGTGTACACAGCCTATTCCTCAGTTTATGAAAACATGGTAGCATCTTCTGTAAAAACTCTTTTTAAATGGTTGACAAGTGAGAAAAATGTTTTACCCTTAACATATTCTACTTTTAAAATCTGCTACAGTTTTAAGTAGGCACAAGAAAAGTAGGGCCAGAGAAGATGCATATATGTAAAGAGTCAAATGTACTGGGATTTCTAATCCTAGCTTGACTCTGGATTCATTTTTTTTGGGGGGGAAGGCAAGGAAGTAATCTTCCAGTGAGGCTGGAGTGTGGAATGACATAGATGTTTACTGCTACTACTGGCTATTGCTGTGAAGATCTATTTTTTCAAATAAATATGCGCTCCATAAAACTAAAACAGAAAACTCATATATGTAATATCAGCCATTATATTATACAAATCAGCCTCTGTACTATACTTGTTTTCAACTTTTAGCTCTTTTATATTACACGTGCCTTTTTATAATATACCTCCTTATTAAAAAAAAAAAAAAGGTTGAACTGTTGGAACAGGAGACAATATTAGGCACCTGTTCAGAAGACAACTCATGTTTAAATAAACTACTGAAAGTCTTTTTTTTTTTTTTTTTTGACTCTGAGAAATTTTAAACCACAAAAATAAATACTGAAATTTGTAAAAACCTGTTAAATGCTGCGTAGAACTTGGAAACAAAAATAGCAAGCTAAATAATTAGGCTTCATAAATCTGAGTTAGATACTCTAACAAGAGACCCCTGCCTGTAGCTACATAGATCAAATTGTTGGATCTCCTCCCTTAATACATAATCTTAATACATAATCTTAATCCAGTAGTTTTGACTGAATATTGAAATCAGCTTATATTTCCCATCCAGACAGCTGATATATTAAAACTGTTGTACAAACTTCTTTCAGTTTAGTAGAGCTTAACTATTTTGAGATCGCAAAAACATAGCGTTAGAGGCATTTCTTTGATACTCCAAAGAACTATTTTAATCAGTTTGTGAAAACAAACAAAAAACACCGGGAATTCAAATCTCTGTATTTCTTTTACATTTCAGCTTCCTTCCAGTTCATTAAATTTCACTTTTTAGAACAGATACCGTACACTTTCTCAACTTTTAAAGTAGAGATGGACTGGATTATGCTTGTCTATCATGTTGTTTGTTCATTTAATAAACCAGACAAACAACATAGCAGATAATGGTTCATCTTCTGTATGCTAAAATTTAGCCTAAATGTATTTATTTATTATTTTTAGCATTAAAGAAGAAAATAGCACTTCTCTCCAGAACTAAGTTTACACTTACTGATCTTTTACTGAGAGCTGTCAAAGCCTTTTGGTCATTATGCAAAACAGGATACCAATTTTAAACTGACAACTGTCATAGCAAAGTACTGATGTCTACAAATGTAATGTAAGCATTTTGGTAAATGCTACAAAAATGGCAAAACTTAAAATATACCTACATGTGCTAACTGAAAAGAAGGTAAAATAGAAATATCTATCAGTCTGTTTAAACTCCTGCCTCAGAAAAGTTCTATACTTTTCCTATTATCACCTTGACAGAAGTTGGTGCTGATGTCAAATTGATTTGGAATATCCGTGCTTTCAAATCGCACTTCTCATCTCACTAGCAAATTAATTTAGGTATTTTTTGAAGACTAATCAAATTCTGCTACAAAATCTGTTTTATTGGTAAAATAATAAAAGCTGATGAAGCCAAGAGCTTCAGGCCAAAAACTTGTCTTAATGCATGCTGTCCTATTTGTATCTAAATGTTATTGTCCATTCTGTGTGTTCTGCGCTTTTCTGAAGCCTGTAGTGGGGTTAGAAATGCAAAGGTCCATTAAGGATAAGTTTAAACTTGAGCATTCTTTCTTTATAGTTCAGAATGTCTTCTGTACTTTGCTTTTCATTGGAGAGTCATATTTAATTGCCTTGTTTTTTGCTTAGCTGCCAGGTATTTCATTTTCAGTTAGTGTTTTAGGTCAAAGGAAATCTATGATAGTGTGTTGCTATTTATTTATTGTCATTGCATTATGTCTGCTAGTTGGATAAAATAAATTATTCAGTATTTGTGGAAAACTGTAGATGTTTTATATGCAACTTATTTTAGGATTCTTTACGATTACTATTTCTAGCTAGGGACTGCTTAAGCTTTAAAATGAGCATAAAAAGCAATGTGCAGTTTTCACATCTGGTTCTTATGTAATTACTGAAATACAAATTAATACAATGATAGTCCTTAGTTCATGCAAGTATACTTAAAAAAAAAAAAAAAAAAGGTATTTTTCTTCTTTTAAAAAAAAGTAACATTCTTCCTAGGAGCTTCCACTGCATTACCTATTTGCAATACAGATTTAAAAGGTGATGAGATTAAAAATAAATACTTTTTGTTTGTATTATAGGCATAATAGGTTTGAAAAATTACCAAGTGAATCAAGACTTCTAAAAAATCATTTTGTTACACTTATGCCCTGTTTCCTGAAGTTCTATTTTCTAGGAGTAATATGTGGTAGAAGAGGAACAGGTTTTGTCTACTGATTCTTATGTAACAGAACAAAACTATAAGATTTTGCTTGAAACGTGGAGGGATATTGAAATTCAAACAAAACACAATTTTCCGGTACTTTTAAAATTAAAAGCATGTGATTTATGATTTAGGTGTAGAACTGGAGTTACGTTGTGATATAACGCAAAACCCTAACGTGTTCAAGTACTTGCTGCGTTCCTTAAATAGCTGGCTGTAGGGATGGGCAGGGGGAAAGGCTTTTTTGACATTTGTAAGGCTGCTTGGGACGACGTGGGGCAGAGTAAAGAGACATTACTGAGATAAGTGAGGCTCTAATTTCCCATCCTTTGCTTATAGCAGAATGTTGCATCAATTTAATCAAGTCATTGCGACGTAAACTAGCTTACCTAATGAGACATGTTCCAATTAGTTCTAGCCTCTGCCTGTAACGAGCGTGCTTGAGCGGGTAACCGAGTGATAACTTAAACCCCAGCAAGGGTTAAACTGCTTCACGTGCCCGCACTCAGCAAGTGCAGGACAGAGTTTTCTGAAAAACTCGGAGAAACCGCGGAGCCGCTCGGCAGGCGGCCGCTGCTGACAGCTCTTCGCGGGTCTCCCTCAGCCGAGCGCGGGCTGGTGGCGCTGGGAGGCTCGGAGCGGGGCCGGGGGTGCCGGTGGGACCGGTGGGACCGGGGGGCTCCCCTCAGGTGCTGGGGGCTCGGTCCGGGCTCGGGGCGCTGCGGCCGCCGCCTCAGGCGCGATCCCCCCGCTGTGGCCGTTGGCGCCGCGCCCTGAGGGGAACGGGGCGAGCGGAGCGCTCGGCACCGGCTGCACCGCGAGCCGCTGTGAGGGTCGGGGGCGGCTGAACCCCGGTTTCCTTTTCCTTTTCCCTGGTTTTACCTCAGGGAGGCTCCGCTGGGGTGGGGGGGGGGGGGGGTGGGGGGGATATTTTACCTCAGGGAGGTGCGTGCGTGTGTGTGTGGGGACGTTCGGTACCGGCCGAACCCCGTCACCACGCGAGAGCGGCGGTTGCTTTCCCCAGCGGAGCGGCGCCGTGAGGAGAAGCCCCCCGCGCTGCCCCGTCCCCGCACCCGCCGCCTCCGCCCGGCCCGGCCCGGCTCGGCTCGGCTGGGCTCGGAGCCCTCCCGCGCTGCCGTGCCCGCGCTCCTCCGTGCCCGCGCTGCGCGCGCTCCCCCCCGGGCGGCGCTGTGCCCGCGCCCCTGCGCGATGCAGTGTGGGAATGGCTGTGGCGCTGGGGTTGGCTGAAAGAGGCGGCCAGTCGAGGTTTAATGTCCGCCATGTTGGCCGTGGCGTATTGAGCGGAGCCGGAGCGGCGGAGGAGAGGAGCCAGCGCCCAGCCCAGCCGCGCCAGCCGGCGCCGCCGGGCCCCGTGTCGGAGCGCGCCCCGCCCCGCCGGGGGAGCCCCGGTCTCTCCATGAGAGCGCTCGGCGGGGTCCGGCTCTCAGCTCGGAGCGCTCTTGCTGTCGCCCCCCCCTCCCCAGCCGGAGCCGCCATCGCCGCCTAACATGAGCAAACTGTCGTTCCGGGCCCGGGCGCTGGACGCGTCCAAGCCGCTGCCCGTCTTCCGCTGCGAGGACCTGCCCGACTTGGCCGAATATGCCTCCATTAACCGGGCCGTGCCGCAGATGCCCACGGGCATGGAGAAGGAAGAGGAGTCGGTACGTGAGACCCCCCCCCCCCGGCCGGGTCCCTCCATCCCCCCCGCACCCGGGGCCCCCACCTTCGCCTCTGCGCAAGCACAAAATGGCCGCCATCTTCTCCCCGCTCTCCCCGCCCGCCGGGAGGAGGGGGGGGGGAGGCTGAAAGCGGGGGAGGAAGGCTCCGAGCCCGGCCGCCCGTTACCGCCCCCCCCTCTCCCGATGCCTTCCCTACGCCCCCCCCCCACACACACACCGCTCCCCCCCGGGGCGGCCGGTGGCCCCTTCCGCCGGGCCCCGCTAGGCACAAAGGGGGTCACGTGATCCCGCGCCCGGCCGCCATTTTGTCTCCCGGCTGCTCGGGCCGGGCCTTGTGCGGCAGCGAGCGGCGGGGAGGCGGGCGGGCGGCGGGGCCGTGGCGGCTCTGCCCCGCTGGGGGGCGCCGCCGAGCCGGCCGCGGGGAAGCCGGGGAGGCCGGCGCGGGAGCGCGCACGGCTCGGGGACGCGCAGCCGAGACCGGGAGAGCGCAGGGGGGTTGGGGGTGAGCGGGGGCGAGCGTTGTGTTGTGGCCCCCCAGCACGCGTGGTGGTGTGGTGGTGGGCTTAGCGTGGGGCGGGCAGGGCGAAACCGGCGTCTGTGCGCTGCCGGGAGCAAGGAGGGGGTCGGGGTAGGTTTGTTTGGGAGTCCTGGGGGTGAAGTTGGGGTGTGGAAGCGCACATGTCAGTCTCGGAGTCAGTCCCGACATACTGACACGTTTCTCGGCGTAAGAAAGTCTGAACTGGGCGCCAGAAATCCACCACTTCCTCTCAGTTGCGCTGTCTTAGTGAAGCATGAAACTTAGAGCCTTTGCAGCATCAGGTCCCCGTAATAATTCAGTCCCCACAGTCTGAGATGTCTGTAACATTTAATAACCCCTACCGCTAAAGACCCTTGCTGAGTGTTTCTGGACTGTCATGCTGGTAGTTCCTCGTGTCTTCTAATTATTCCCTTAGTATACTCTGTTTTCTGCATTTATGCATTAAGTGCAGCAAACAGGCGAGAACGGTGGAACTGCAATTATGTAAACAGGTTTTGAAATCGTGATGAGAACAAATGTGACAACTTCATACCCTTTCAGTTTTGCTTGCTGTCAGGCTGCCATTGTCCTTCGAAGGTGATGGGCTGTCAGGTTCCTGTTTGTATTTCTAGATGTAGTAGCAAGCTTTGAGTTACTTCTCTAAAACTTAAAATACATAAATCTTCCTTAAACATCATCTTCTGTTTGTGGTGCTGTTGGGCTAAGTTAACCAGTTCTGTAAATTTTAAGGAAAGCTCACGGAGGTTGAATGTATTCTGCACAGTTAGTGCCCTTTGCATGTGGTCTCCATTCAATAACTGCTTTTCTGCTGTTTTTTTTTTCCTGTTATTGTAAATGCCTGCATTCTAACGTAACTTATATAACATTTCAAAGTTTGTGCAAGTCATAACTTTAAACACCCACAGAAATACATATTGTGAAGTATTTTTTTTTTGTGTGTTTTTTTGAAGTGGTAGTGTTCAAAACTTTATCGTGATATCCTTTTAGTAGTAGTGTTTAAGCAGTAAGTAGTTATGCTTAGATCCTCGGTTCGTTTGATGCAGTAGCTGTACTCTGAAGCAATACCTATAGATTCTGACATGAGAGAGCACCCTTAGTTTCAGCTTGCACCAGAATTTCAAATTCTGTTATGTTTGTTAGTCAGCAAGTATCTGTGCACGCGTTTATTTACATAGAAATGTCAGATAACTTTCGCTTTCACGTTTGCATTGCAGTTATAAATCCCAGGGATGGAAAATTATACGGGGTAACTCTATAGCTTCCATAAACCCACAGATATGTGTCCTAGCTAAGGAAGAGGTAGTCATGAGCAAGGGAAGATTGTTCAGCGTTAATTATGACTTCTTGTTTCTGTGGTTAATGGGATGCTTTTGTTTGTAGAATCAAGCTTTGAGGGTTAAACTCCAGAGTAGGTCCAAGTAAACGCTTTCCACAGCTAAAGTTTGCTCATGCCTTTGTTCTGAACACATGTGCATGCACAGACACACCCGAGAGAAATCTGTTTGCCATTGGTAAACACAGGTGTCTTCTTGAATCCTTTTAGGAGCTTCTTACATAAAGCAGTTGATTTTAAACTCTTCCCACTTCATGTTTCTGCAAACTTGGTAGGTTTCCTTCTTTCTCACGTATCACCCCAAAAAGCTTACTCCTCAGCTTTGTACTGTTGCTGACAACATAGAGATGTGGTGGTTCGCTAAAGTTACAGCAAATGTTTCAGGCTTAATACCCTATTAGGTTCTCTTCCCTAAAGTCCATGCCATGAAGGATTTTTGGAAAGTTGGAAATTGTATTATGTAGCAGCAGAAGACTTGGTTTTGATTTTTTTTTTTCTCTAATACTTAAAATAATAGATATTTTACATTATCAGTTTCTTTAAGGACAGATGGCAAAGTGTCCGTAAGAATCTGGGAGGAGGGGTGACTTCCATGGGTGTGAACAGCCATTTATAACGTATTTTATAAATAGAATTCTAGCATTGCCTCGAGTTTTGCATAAATCTAATTTTAAATGAACACACATTTGGAGTTAAGAGCTCTTCTCTTGACTAAATAACTTTCCCTAGGGAAAAATGCAATCAGAGATTTAATACTCAAGCATCAAGTCAGAAGATATTTAAATGACTAATTAGTGTTTTGATGCACAAAAAGGAATATATTTTGCTTCCCTTTCATCTTATCTTTCTCCCATCCTGTTCCTACAAAGAATAAATATGGAAAATAGTGTATCTTCATTATTGCAACTTGAAACTTCAGATGAGCAATGCTGTTTTGTAAGAGTCCTCTGAAGGCCAAAAAAACCTTGTCAATTCTAAAGTATGCAACAGATAAGAGGGATGTAGTAATTGTTTAAAAACAAATGACAGCAAAGGACCTTAAAGTGATGTTAATTCTGTTAACAAGTAAAGTGTACCTTTCTGCTTAGTAAGTCATAAGTTCAGTTAGTGGTTTTGTTTGGAGGCAGAAGACTTAGCTTTTTACTTACTCCTGGCACACAGGCAGTGGTACTTGGAGCTATCAACTGATAGTTCTGACAGTTGGGTTAGCTCCAGAGTTTGTAAGGTAAACACACAGTGGCTGTTGCTAAATCTAAGAGACTGAAAACAATCAGGAGATGCATGCATCTGTTAAATAATTACAACCAAAGCCTCCAAAATGTGAGGACATTTCTTACGCAACACTAAACATCCGCTGCATTATCTCAGTCTTGTTTTTGAGCAAAATGCATCCTCAGCGCAGTGATTTTAACAGCCAGAGAAGAGGTCACTGTTAATACTGTAGTAATGCAGATTCAGGTAACAAGTTCATTTTAATTCAAAACAAACGGCCTGAATAAGGAAGTAGATGGTGGCAGATTCATTTACCTTTTGGGAAGAACTTATCTTTAAAGATGGTAATTTGTGACAGATTTTTTTGCCTTTTTTTTTTTTTACTGGAAATTCAGATTTCAGACTGGAACATAAAGCAGGCAGCTGGAAAAAGAGAGCAAAGATAATGTTTCTCAAGTTACTTCAGATAAACTACTGAAAAAATCATACAGTCTGAATCTTTTTAGCTTCTTCACTAACTTAAGTTTCGCAAAGGAAGGGTGTAGCTTTGCAAGCATCCTAAACTTCGTGGCTTTTCCAGCCATACCAAGGAAGACTTGTTTTCCCTGCCTTTTTTTTTTTTTTCGGAATGAAAGGAGATAGAACAAGCACCTTAGCCTTTAGGCTCTCTTACATCAAAAACAGAAACTTAAGATGGATGGGTTTTTTGGAGGCTTTGTAGCTACGTTCAATTTTGTAGAAGGTTTTTAATGTATTTTCTTTCTAAAAAGATATTACCTCCCCACCCCCTCTTCCCCCCAAGAAAAAGAAGAAAGCAATGTTTTTTTTGAAGCACCTCAAGTCAACACTTGTGAGTGTATTTAACGCATCAAGACATGTGAACTTCTTAGGATCTTTAGTGGAAGTACTGCAACAACAAAGGCAATGTGTGAGCTTAGATACTTGTAAATAAGTGCTGTGTTACACATCATAGAAATGGATTACGTAAATAGGAAAACATGGCTACTTTAATGAAATTTCCACAGTTAATGACAGTCTCTATTCAGTGTGGGTATGGAAAATAACCTGCTTTTTTTTTCTTAAGTTTGTTATCCTGATGTGAATGCTGATATTACTATGGTTTTACTAAGGATTTGAATGTTATGTTTCCATTTAGCCTTGTGTACGTTAAAGTTTGTACATGTTAGATGCAACTTTTCCATCAGGTAAAATCTCTAAATCCCAGTGTCTCTGTCCTTGGTGTTCAGGCAGGGGAGAGTATATCATGCAAGCCGTGGGAAGTCCTGTTGCTTTATTATGTTACTCTTAACTTCCTCTTCTAACTAAGTGTGAGGGCTAGTGGTTAATCTCTGCACTCTTCACTCAGCAGTAGCAGCTTCCTTGTCCTACTAGATTTCTTCCAGGTGTGATGCACCGTGTAAAGTTCTGTTCTTAGGGGTCAGGATTTACAGTTCCATGTTGGTTAGTTACTAGTAGCTAGGTATCCAGAAAAGCTAGGCACCCAGAGTCTGAAATTACAAGCTGCACAACTGCTTTTTCATTTCTTACTGTGTTCTTTTTCAGGTGTGTTATAATGTAACTAACAGGTTGTACAGAAAGTGGAATGAAGTCTGCAGGTGCAGTTGTCAGCTGTAAAAACAATTATACTCTGTTATCTGGTGTTTATCTGTCAAAATAGTTTAATGTGTGCTTTTGATCTCTTCAAATCCATAGCTGTAGTTCTCTTCCCTGCCCCAGCTTGAGAGATGTTCAAGAGAAGCTTATTTGATAAAATGCCATTATTAAACATTCTTAATCATTTTTTTCCTGATATCAGCATGACCATCCAGTGTTTCTGAAATGTTATATACAACCTGATGATGATGATGCAGTGTTCATTCAGATGCTTTGAAATGCTTAAAATGTATTCTCTAATAGGGCATCTCTAACTTAGCAAAGCAGTGAGTTAATTCACATTTATGCACCTTGACCAGGCTCAAGAATCATATCCTCTGGCATAGCTCTTCTCCAGGGAGTGCACACAGAGAAAATAGGCCTTTTTTCTCCCAAATCCGTGCTGGAGGCATTGGGAAGATAGCATACCCAGACTATATTGTTACTGGAACAGCTGTTTTCCACCTTTTCAAGGGAAAAGCTGGTATGGAATATAGCAGATGAGGCCTATGTCACCATCTCGGCTATGGTGAATTTAAAAATGAGTGAATTAAGTGTGTAGCTGAGGTGTAGTGAGTCAGTGAAGGAAAGGTCTTGAGTTACATACCTGAGTTTCATTGAAAAGATCCTATTAGCTTTTCTGGTCAGGACATTCTTACCGCTTAAGAAATCGCATTCTGTCAGTGCTTCAATAAAAGTATGTTTTCTTCTAATTAAACACCTGTGTATATGGTGCTTAAGTACTCTTAAAATAATCATTACTTTGCTGATGCGTGGTTTGCTGATATTAAGTGCTTAGGGATCTTGTAGGGGCAGTCAGAATTACATGAATGTAAGATCATAACGGGTCCTGTGACTGAATCATTAGTCTCAAGATTTTTTTTTCCTCTTTGATGTAGCAAAACTTAACCACATTCAGTTAGGAACAGGAAGCACAGAGAACAGCTATGGGATTTGATAGTATCCTGGAGACTGACCGTCCTGATTGAAAGTTTAGGACTCATGATAGCACGTTATGCCACACAGAAGTCAGGCGCTAACTTGAAGTTGTGCGCAGAGGATTGTCACAAAGGAAGTTGATGATGTGATGTTTGCTCTGTATATGTTATCAGGTAAACATATAATAATGGTGAAGGTTTATGTCCTATGCTTTAGAGCAATGTAGAAAGTAATTAAGGTTACAGAAAATAGCAAGAAGAATGTTACTTGATCATCGGTGTTTTGTGCGGGTCAGAAGCTTCTGTAGGACATCCAAACTCTGTTTTGAAATAGGATGTCATTCACACCATGGAGGATATGAATTAAACAGCAAACCCACTTTAGAAGAATTTCAAACCAGGGCACTTGTGTTCCAAGTGAAAGCCATCCTTTTTCTATTTTGTTTAATTTCCATGCAAGTTATGTATGTACATAATAAAAGCAATTTAATTTCTCCTAGAATTCTTCCAGAAGAGCAAAGTGTAAACCGGTTTTGAGTAATGAGTTTGACATATGCACGCTCAAGTTATTTCTGACCTTTTCTTGATTTCCTAGTAATTGGCAGAAAGAGGAGGCTTGTAGCAGCAGTGAGCGGTTTTATGTGTAGCACAGTAACCTACGTTGAGACCAGTTGTTCATGTTCGGGTTTAAAACAGGCTAGGCTTATTTAGGGCTCTTGTTTATGAGGATAGTTAACCATTGGAAGAGATTGAAAATCTCTCCTTATTTACTTACATTAGGACTGAAAAAAATCTACAAAGGTAACTTTATTAACAATATTCTTAATGGCACAAGAAGGAATGGAGCTGGTAGGGAGCTTTTGGAGTTAAGGGAGAGGTGCTGATTTTATTTCAGGATAAATTTCAGGTCATTTTAGGGCTACGCTTTTACAGAAAGGTTTTACCTCCTGGGAATTTTCATATCGTCTCTTGAGGAGGATAAGGTTATCTTCATGATTGTTTTTCAGATTTGATCTATAGTGTAATGGATTTCAGCAAAAGGACATCTATTAATTGTATGCAGTAAAATACTGGTAAAGTTAACACCAGGAAGGGACAATAATTGAGTAACTTTAATGTTTAAGGATCAGGGTGATGTAGCTTTGTGATTCTTTGGATTTTAATAGCCAAAATCGTATATTTTATTCCTAAACTTAATTTGTGTAATACTTGATTTCAGATAGGAAAAAGTGTAGTGTGGCCAGCCCTTACACGTGCTAACGTTTTCTTTGAATACACCAGTTTGCTTGTTGCTGTCTCAAGTTGCCATAATTCTGTGGCCATGCCCAGAAATGTTTGTGCATTTATTTCAATATCAATCTGCAGAGTATTCAAAGTGAGTTTTGTACACCTGTAAGTTAATACATTACTTTTTCAAGTAAATGTTTTAAAGAAGTGTGTGTTGGTGCATGGCAGTCTGCGCTGCTAAAGCAGAGTACTGAAATTCACTGGCCTTAGTTATCTGTAATAGGTTACTTGTTCTTTTTCCACTTTATTTCTAAGAGCTAGCTTTAATATCCAGGAATGCATCAAAGGTCTAACGTATCAGAATAGAAATACCAGTTGTTGTGTATATCCTCCCGCTGTTTAATGAGCTCTCTATATGCTTTTTCCTCTTTGCCAGTGGTGTCTCTGTGTTTCTTACCTGTATGTTTGTTCTAGGACTAATCTAATTCTGGGAGGGTCTCTCTAGTTTAAAAAAAAAATGCATGATGGTGAATTGCATGAATTGAGGATGAAACAAACATTTGAGAACGTACTGGTCTGTCTATCTCTTCAAGCACAGGTACTTTGAGCGAGAGAGGAAACTATCCTCTTACGGTTTAAGTACCACTCTCGAAGATTCATTTCCTTTATATTTAATCAGAAGTTAAGAAATTCATGCTTTTTTGAATTGAAATGGAAGCTTTCAAGAGGGTGTTGTTGGAAAGGATTGCTCGCTAGCATCCAAAGTGACGCTGCATCTTGGTACAAAATTGTGCAGTCTTCAGTTATGAGGGCCCAGAGTGACATGGTACAATGAGGCTGGTCTGAACATGGTTGTTGAGTGAATGACTACTTCATTTTGCATTCATACCTTGGTACCGATATCACAACTTGGAGGTTGTGCCTTCCTAATTGTAAATAGAAATTAGTTAAGAGATGTTCTAGTCTGCCTGGAAGACTTAGCAAACTCATGCTTAAGGAGAGAGATTTGAAATAAAGACTGTCCCATGCATACGCCTAACGCTGCTGAGTGTTTCCTGTTAGGATTTGTAGGGCTCTAGGCTTCAGATTCTTCACTGATCAGATACGCAGCCCAAAGTGCGTGGCTGTCAGGAAGATCTTAGCGTGGAAAGTTAAATTCTGTTTGGGCTTCTGCTTCTAGACTTTTCAAAACCCGAGAGTTTTGTGCCAAGACTGTGGTTTTACGAAAGTGCATTGATCGTGGGTTAAAGATGCAGAACCCTTCTTGGAAGGGAAAGAAGGGTGCAAGTAACTTTGACAAACAATTGATTTGCAATAGATCTTGCCCAGAATGATCTTCAGGGTGTAGGCAGGGAAACGCTTGATGTAGCTTGATTGGTTTGTTCATCTGTTGGTGTCATTATCATCCCCTGTAGTAGTCTGTCTACATAGTACCTGGTGTCTTTTCTTACAGGCATTTCCCCCAGATTTTGATGTTTGAAATTGCCAATTCTCTTGCATTTTTAAATTCTATAGTTTTGTTTTCTTCAAGTTCCTTCATAACACTGGTGATAAAATCACATTCCTGGTTTCTCGTGTGTTTACATTTTCTCTTAAGAAGTGCTGCTTTTAATTGCGTGATAAATCTACATAATTCCCCTCCCCACCCGTATCCCATACTAGTATGTCAGCAGGATATGTCCTGCGTGCCTTTATGATACTTGATTTTTCTCGCTACTTAAAAGCGTGAGATAATTCTGAAAAGTTCTGAGAGAAAATCGGAACTGGCAGCGGAAAGATTATATATTGTAACTTAACATGTGATATTTACAATTCAGTAATGTGGGTATATCTCCAGAGAACGTCTGAATTTGAAACCACACAGCGGTTTTATTGGCAAGTTGAGGAAAAAGGGTTATAGGTAAGAGCCAACTGGAGCGTCAGCACTGCAGAACTTGTGTTTTGTGTGGTTACTGGACTGTTTTCAGTGATTGCCTCTGCAAAACTGTTAAAGTCTACAGGTGCTTACGGATAGGTTTATGCGTTCTTTTCTGCTTCTCAATTTATTTACAGTTTATTTCTTACTTGCATGTTCGTTGTTGTGAGTGATGGCCTTGTTTGCTCTCCCTTTCTGTTTATCTTCTGCTTTGTTAGAAGAAGGTTATGATTAATATTAGTGCACTGGCTCTGCTTTGTGCCAAGGATGCTGTAGTCATGAGGTAGAGGCCAAGTGCTGTGTGAGACTGTTGGAATGGTAGGATGAAGGCCGCTTAATAGTCATCGTTATCTCAGGAAGCTTATGCGTTTTGTCAAGTTAAGACTTCAACAAACTTCATGCCAGTAGACAAGACTTCAGCTGCTTGCGTATGATAGGAGAAAACATGAGTATCAAAACTGAAGTGAAACAGCTTTTTTTTTTTTTTTTTGCCAGTAATGGAAGGCTTGCTCAATGAGGAATAAAGCATGAGGGGGGGGAATTAGTGACACATTAAGAAAACTTTTACCAGAGCTGTAGAAGTGACTAACAGACCTTTCTCTTGTGTTTTTACTCTGTCAGCTGTCCTCTGGAGAAGTATTGTCTCTGAGGAGTCTTGTCTTGGGAAGATGGTCAGAAATGTCCTTACTGGTAGCTAAGTATTAAAGCCAAAGTTGATTGCGATGGGTTGGAACAGAAGGCAGTGAGTTTTTGGTGACCTTCAGGGCTTTATTGGTGGTTGTTGACAGTTCAGCATTAACCCTTGCATCTGTCCTGGTTTTCCATGGCATCTATATTCTGATTGCAGAAAGACCTTGAGCTGGCATATGGTAGTTAAATTTTGTCTTCATTTGGGAGCTTTAATCAGCTTTTAGGTATTTGAAGTTTGGGCTATAGAAATAAATAGGTCCTAGAAATAGAGACCCTTGGCCTTGATTAGAAAATCTGGAGAAGCTTCTGAGGAAAAAGCAGCTCTGAAGTGCTTGTTACGAGCTCATAGAAAACAAAGCTGTAAAAACTGAGCCCTTGGCTCTTTCATTATCAGTTCACTTCGGCAGGTAAAGGCCCATGGGTGTGATTTGGTAACTTGATTACTTTTTATATCTAGCAGCTGATTTACCTCGGTAATTTGAAAAAATAGGGACAAGGTATCTGCTATTTTATTTTGCCTTTCTTTAAATCGTAATTCCTCTGCTACGATTTTCTGGAAAAATAAGTTTTTCAAGGTTAGTTGCCTTATATGGATATCATCATCCTGTTTATCAGCAGTCTGGGTTGGACTTCATACTTGACCTGTGCTCAAGAGAACTCTGGATAAGAAACCCTTTTTTAGTTAATCAAGGGGAAGATTTAGCAATAGAAGTCACTAGGTCTAGAGATGGTCCCTTATCCAAGGGTGTTTTGCAGTGGGATCAGGAGTGTATGTACAGTTCACTTGTGTTTATAATGAATGTTTATCTTCTTGTGGTTTCTCCCACGATTGACAGAGCCAGTGTGCGTGTGTGTCTTGGGCTGTGGGATCATTTCTCTTCAGATGGTTGTGGCAACTGAGAAATATACTCTGGATTTTTTCAACACTCTGCTTTTTTGCACTTGGTAAATTACCTATTCAGATTACCTGAGAAAGCTAGACAGTACTCGTTGCTGAGGATTTGAAGGAAGTCAAGGCACCGCTTTAGCAGATGGCACTGTCTGCTCAGATGGCATTGCAATCTGAGGGCCTAAGCCAGCTTTTGGCAGCAGTATCACTTCCAGGGATGGAGAGAACATCATCTTAGTTTGGCTTATTGTTCCTGAACTGACTACACTAGGTCAAATCTTTATTGTAATACTGAGTCGGTGGAGAAAGCGGGTATGCATTGTCTTGTGGATAGCTAATGGTTCTTGATAGGGTAGTTCCCTTTAACTTAGCAATACGGAAAGGAAAAAAAGACCTACTTAAGGAAAAGGCCACACAGTGCCATGTGTTTGAGAACCTCAGGTAGGAGTTGGAACCAGGGTGCTGTCAGAAATACTCAAACACGCAAGTGAAAATGGATTGAAATGCATTCTAGGTGTCTTCATAAAGTGCTCTCAAGTATTAGTCTCAAAGACTTTTCTTTCCGTATACCAGTGATACCTTGTTGATAAACGTAAAGGAAGCAGCTTCCCCACTGTGACGTTGGGGCTTAAGTGTGGTCCTAAATACCATAGGGACTTTTTTTGTGATAGCAAACTGTGGCAAATGCTTGGTCGTTTTGGTTAGAATTTCTTGTTAACAGCATATTTTGCCTTTATGCCTAGGTTGATTTTTTTCACCTTGCATTATCATGTTGTCTTTCCTTTCTGTCGATCATTTACTATTTGGTCTTTATTTTCAGTGTGGGGAGAAATGGGGGAGCTGAACAGAATGATCATGGAATGTTCAAGCAGTATGAAACCAAGACTGTAATTGGCAATTTAAAGGCAGCTCCTATTTTTACTCTCTAAAAATGTACACAGTGTCAAGTTGATGGTTTTCAAGACATGAAGTGTATTTATAAAAGATTATTTAGCACGTGTTAATGGCAATAGAGCTAAAATACTCTGTGCACAGAAGGGACTTGATGAATTGATGCAGAGCACAAAATCTGACGTGCAATTCTCTGATAGTTTACATGGCGCTAGTTGGTAAAAGGGAGAGACAGGATGGCTAATGTAATAAGATCTTTTCTTAGATTTCATAAAAGGGTTTCTCTGCTGCTATGTGGACTGTATTCTTGGACTCAGTATTTGGGAATGACACAAAGTTTCTAAAATACCTATAAAGCTTCAATATATTACGTATGTAAGCATGTTTATTCATACCACTGACTTTATTCCCTGGGCACCAGGAGTTAGTTACCATTAAGAGGCATAAGTTTCTGCAGCTGCATGTTTGGTGGAGAAACAGGTAGCTCAGTGTTGCGTTCCATGTACCTGCGATCGAGTTTGTTGGGGTGGGGGGGGTGATGAGTGTGTGTATGGGGTTTGACTCTGCTGTCTTTGGTAGGTGGAGAAGGTAACATCTGTCTATTCCTTGAGAGATGGCATGCGCTTAGTTTGTGTTGTGGGTACAGGCTTTTGAAAATACAATAGCTATAAGGAATGAAGACAAAAGGAAAAACAGAGAGGTTTGACTTTTTTTTTTAATGTCTTGAAGGTCCTAACACCTTTTGTCTTACCAGCATTCAGATCAATTTAAACTACCACTTTGCATTTGAAAAAGGCAGTAAAAATCTGTCTGGGCTGAAATCAGCAGCGTGGCCTGAATTTAAGGATGCTTTCATCTTTTAAATCACATTTAGTGATCATATTTTTGTCCCAGTCAGACATTTAAGTCTCACTGTGTACACAGAAAGAATAACCACGACAGTTACGATGCATCGAGCTTATGAGCATTAGGGAAGTGCTTGTCCTTACTATAAACCCTTCCGATTCACCCTCTGTTCTTCCCTCCTCCCTCCCCGCCTCTATATGACTTTACAGCCTCAAACCTGTCTCAGATGCTCAGTGTTTATATCAGGCTTCAAAACAAGTTTGATCATAATTGCACGTAAAAGGTCATGAATTTGGAATGCTAGTCTGTACTGTGTTTTTAAAGGCAATCTAAATAAACTTGGAGATTACAAGACTCTAAGAATAGCTGACCTATAAAGAATAATGATTTGGCATCTGACTCACACTGCATGTCATATTGCACTGTCTTTCAAAAAAAAAAAAAAACATTTTTACTGGTCAGGAAACATGTAAGTTTATATTTTGTCTGAGCCTTTCTGCCTAATACAGGTTTCTGCTGCAGGAAGCATCTTGGAGCACTCAAATGTAGCTCTGTTTGTTCCAAGCCAAGAAAGTGTCTAAATCTGTAGATTTGCGAACTGAAGACTGACACTGCAGCAGGAAGTACACAGATAAGCTCATCACAGTGGTGTAATCTTTGGAAAGTCTATTTTAAGTTATTCAGCATTGCACCTGTCATTGTCACTAGTGAAGAAGCGCTCTTCCTTCCACCTTTGTGGCATCAGACCTGAAATTCGGATCTGCTGGGTGTTGTGAATACAGACGCTAATAGAGTTTAGTAGAACAGTACTGATAAATTTTACTTGCGTTTTCAGAGTCTTGTGACAAAATTTAGCTGATGAGGGCAGTTGTATACTAATTGCTAGGATGGTTTCTTCTTTACTACATGTCTTACGCAGTGCAATTCTGAGCATCTCTTCTAGCATTTTTACTTTTTATGAGGCTTACTTTGGTTTTCCCAGATATCTTAGCAACTATCTTGATAATTTTATGATCTTGGTACAGGAAAGCCCTACTTCTCTTACTAACAGCTACACACTGTACGGTGCTTTTTTCTTTCTTGTAACAAAAGTTATGATTTGAAGGAATGTGAGCTGGGAGCTTTGATATCGCTGACACCGTGACAGTTGCTGAAGGGGTATGGTGAGGCATGCTCTCTGGCAGTCTACGTGTATTTTGCAGCCTATGCTTCTGCTCATCACTGCGTAATAGCTTCTTCCCACCATTGTGTGAGGTCTTAAACAGAGGAAGAAAGTACTTAAAAAGAAAAGGCTCTGGAATCTACAAAAAAGTGCTTGTGTAACTGGCCGGGTTTTAGCCATTAGTATGATTTGCCTTGTATTTTCTTCTCTGAGCTTGCTTTCTTCCTTGTAGGACTGAAATGGGTAGTGCTACAGGTTTATTTGTTTATTTTTGAAATTAAAAATGAGCTTGATAGTCCAAGGAGATGGTCTGGAAGTTCCTTCAGTTTGATTTTTTTTTTTTAACTGGACTGTCAAATATGAGCTTTTTATATGGAATGTGTCTGTGACTGTTCTTAAAAGGTGCTTAGTCGTCTTAGGTTGATAAAGCAAGCTGCTTTTTGCTTGATAGTCTGACATGAGGTGGTGAGCCTTAACTATTGAACAAATTCATGCAAATGTTGATGCTCAGTTTTCTTGATGATGTTTTTGATGTTTTGCTGTCCCCTCATGACTTGAATACTGTAAAATATTCAGTATAAATATCAATCAAATTCTGTTACTACTTAAATGTGAATGACTTCTTGAGGTAATGAAACTGTTCTTTACAGAAGAGGTAGTTAAACCTGACAAGAATGCTGTAAACATGAGGCAGTCTTAGGGAAGGTACAGCTGTTGGGTGTTAAAGATCCCTGTGTAAACCCCATGGTTCAGTCACCGTTTTTATTTTTTATTTATATTTAGGTTTGTTTCACTTGCTCATTTTCTCCCAAGCAGAAGTGAGGTTGCATACCTGTTGGGTGTGCAACTCTTTAGCTCCAGAGTTGGGTAATGCACGCTACCCAGAGTTCATGGAAGAAATATTTCAATACCAAACATAAAAACTAAAATAAATGTGGCTTGAGCTCCCAGCTTCTGATACCATGTGACTCAGGGAACGCACGGCTGTGAAAGCGTGGCTGGTTTTTACCCTGTTCTTAGCCTTCGTGGGATGCCCATGGGCTCCTTTTTGAGATTGTGTATTAGGCCACGTGGCTCGCTGATAAAGTGCAGTCTTGTCTTGTGGTTCATTACCAAAACTGTTACTGCATTCTTTAAAGAGTTTGGCTACTAGTAGTGCTTATGGTTTAGACTAACCCAGACAACCAAAGATTGACCGTTTATTTGTAAAGGTCCTTGGCTATAGTAGCACAATTGGGTGTTCAGAGAGCTGACCTTCAAGCTCCGGGGAGTGTTAAGTTTTGCGTGGTAGTCTTGGATATTATTATCAGGGTTTGTTTTTAATGATTTTTAACAAAATAAACCAAATTCTGTTCTTACTCTGAAGAAAAAACGAGTTTAAATCTTTAAGCAGATGTGGATCTGGGAAGCTACCGATCCCTGCAGTTTGTGCGGTTTGGCTTGTGGAAGGGAATGGTTTTTAAGCCTTCTGTAAACTAATAATGGAAAGATATAGGCACTCCTCAAACTATATGTTATGGATTTATTCCCTTGCCTAGTGTTTTTTTTAGTGCCTTTCCTGTCATGTTACTGTACTGCTGTTGATGAATGGGTCAGTTTTGAGGTATGCTTTAAACGCAAAGGAAAAAGGGTTGGCTTAATGAGGAACACTGGAAGAGTTTGGTCCGAGGAACGTTTTTGAAGAACTAGTAGTAGTGGCTGATGTAGAAAACTTTTGAGAGAAATGTAAGAGTTCACCCAACTTAATTGTCTTCTTTTTGAGTCCTGTTACCTATCTAAATGGTGAAGTTCAGGGCAGGTTGTAAATCTCCAAGTGCTGTGCTCAGTACTCTGCTCTGCCATACAGTTGGAGCAGTTGCAGCACCCTGTCCGAATGGAGCTGAGCCGTGTGTGCCTGTGCATGCTAATACTCAGGAGAGCAGTGAAACAATAGAAACTTGTTTCCTGTGAAGTTGGGTACCGTGTTCCTTGTTATTCAAATGACGCTTTTTTTAGCAGCGCTCACTCTTGTTAACACTAATGTGATGTCCCTATAACTAACAGAAATGCTGGAATACCAGCGTAGTGCTTTTGCCATACAAAATTGAGTTGTTAGGTAGGATTGCTGGCGTGCAGTAAAGTTCAAGCAAGGAACAAGATTGCTGCATTTTTATTTATTTTATTTTGGGAACTTGATACAGTTTTCTTATGGGTCAGCTAATGAAAAGATCTTGAATTTCTACTTCCATTTCATACTAAGGGGGAAATATTTTTGCCATAAAGGTTTATTCAGGCTCTCTGAAATGACTTTATAGGTGGAATCTGTGATGGTAAAAGGCTGGATTTTAAGGGTTTTTTTCATTCCCACGTAGAGTGTATCCTGAAAGCTGTGACTTAGTAAACTGCATCAAATATTTGTTTTCTGATATAGCCTGCTTTGAGCAGTGGAGGTCATGCCCTGGACTACTGAAGTGTGTCCTTCAGGATCCTTTATTTAGGGTTCTGTTTAACGCAGATCACTTAGGTGGCTTTGCATCGCAGTCTCCCCAATGAGAGCTGTGCAGCTGGAGCAGTGAGTCGTGGTAAGGAAGTGGTAAGGCTTTGGCAGGCTTGCAGTTAATTCTGGAACTGTGAAACATGGCCATGTGGTAAAGTCAGGGGAGATGGGCTGAGCTGGCTTAACTGCGCTGCTGTTGAATAGAGGCAGTTCCACCTTTTCCTTAGAGCTGGCTGTGGTTTTTGCATTACCTCTCAGTGAACCCATTTAGCTCAGGCACAAGCAGAAAACAACTCACCTGAGAATAACTCACCTCCTTCTCCATGGGTTTCTGGGCTGAATAGGCTGAGGAGTTGCATGACAGCAAAGGAAAAGGTGGGGAGTTCTTAGGGCTCTTAGCAACTCTAAGGAAATGGGATAGCTTCTTCTGAGCCGTTAGTAATTTCTAAACAAAACCATTCAAAGCAATGTTGAGCCTTACGGTTCTGAATGGATATAGTGCAGTTGTGACTTGACAAGCTGCCACACTGCTCCAGTCTTTTTAGGGAGTCTGAGGAGGATCTGTACCTGGGAGTACTGAGGTGTAGATTCAGTTTGTGAGCTGTCATGTAATGAATGCATAAATACTGGAGATTTCCCAGTTCCCAGGATTCCTGTGTCATGTATGTTATCCTCTGTAGCATGCTTTGAGCCAATTTCACTTGTTTGTCTATTTTTCCACAGTAAGTTTGAATATGAAACTAATCTTTATTCAGTGTTCTGGTAACAGGACAGCAGATCACTCTGTTTCTTCAAGCATTGTAACGATCTCCAGTAATAAAGTTGTTGGGCTTGTAGATCAAATGCCCGTGTCCTCCACCCCCGTACCACCATTCACTAAACAAACATAACAAATGAAAATTTCCCAGAATGTGTAAGAGAATTCCCTACCGGAAGTTCACAAATACGGAAATAAGATTTTTTCCAAGAAAAGGGCAGACTCCCTGTATACTCCTAGAAGTAACTGATTTGAGCATTGGGAAAGCAGTAGACTAAAATGCTGAAGACTGTGTGGCTGACCTCGGTTTTAACCAGAGTTCCACATAAAATGACTAATAATTAGCAAGGTTTCTTGATAGTCTGTTAATTACAAAAATGCATATTTTTTTAAAGTACAATTAGATTACATTTTCACTGAGCAACTGCTGCTCCTAGACAGCTGTTTTAAATTGGGATTTGTAGCAGAGATCTAATTATTGTAGTAATTACAGTGGAATCCTTCTTAATTGACTACTCATGAGACTGACATCAGTTGATTAACAGAAGTGATCTCCATGGTCCTTCACCATGTCTGGAATATGAAGGGACAGCTCTAGGCTGTGCCGCGATTACAAGCGAACAGACTTCTCTACTGCATGGAATGATTCAGGGTGGTGAGAGATCCCGGTTGCCTGAGGAGGGGAGGCCTTACAACCGTGTGGTTTGGGTGAACCTTTGGGCAGCTTACATGGATGTGAGGAGTTGTTTACCCTATATCTACATATACAAGTACCTGTAACAGAAGGATGGCTCTCACTTGTTTGTGGCCCAGGCTTTGCTTTTTTTTTTTTTTTTTTTTAAATCTGCTGTCATCTTCAGGACCCATCAGAGGGAGGGAGAGCAAGGAACTGCATGATGCTGCTCTGATGACCCACAGCCCTTGTCCAGTTTTGATCGTGTGTGCTTGTTGTGACCAAACTCAAACTACTGCCAACATGTTCTTTGTTACTCACATACCTGGGGTCAGGAGGGTGGAAGCTCCTTACCTGCTTGCCCAAGTACCTACTGCATTGCCATTATCAGAGGTGTTCAAGAGCTGCAGTTTGCCATCTGTGAGTCCCAGGTCAGTGTAACCAGGGGCTGATGAGGGTATGTTTGGAGCTCTAAGACAGCAGTTGCTTGGAAACAGATGCCGTAACAAATTTCTCAATGTCATTGCTGTTTTGCATGTTTTAACGTGTCTGGATATGCATGTGAGGTGATAAAGGGGAAAGTGTGTGGTATTGTTTCTGTAATAAGCTGTGAAGGCTCTTGTTTATGAAGACCGGAGTGTTTTTTGCTTTCAGCCATATGAAAAGCCACCATGGCCACTTGCTGTCCAAAAGATGAGAAAAATGCAAAAGAAAATTGGCACGTCTCTGACCAGTTTGTGCTGATCCAAGTTGGCTGTTATATTCTGGCTTTGTGCTCTGTACCTTTGCTTGCAGCATCCCTGGTGCTTGTCAGTCCCTGGGTAGGCAGATGTTGCAGTGGCAGATAGCTACCCCCTGAGTCCCACAGAAACACGTTGCAGTGCCTGAGTTGGCCCGAGGGAGGGCCAGCTAATAATGTGAGGTACTAAGGGGTGGTATGAGGCCAGGCAGTTTCTGACTTTTTTGTTTGCGTGAAGTTATCTCATATCGCTCTCCATGCTGCTCCTAATCTTGGATATGAATTAATGTCTGTTTCTTAGGTTGCAAAACAGCTAAGAGCTGGTAACAGGAAGAGAAGGTTAAGAGAGTGAGACAGTTTGGTTGTTTTACTCCCTTCTGTCTCCTTTGCGAACAGATTGTTGGATTGAATCTGTAGGGGAATTTCCTTTAGAGTAGTTTGACTATCAGCCTTCCAGAAGAGACTGTCTTCCCTGACCATGCGGGTTACTGAGATCCTCATGTGGCTGAGAGACAGCACGTGGACCCCAGAGCTCGCCGAGCTGAGCCAAGGAAAGGCAGAGCAGGGCACCACCTGCGTACAGGAGGTCACAGAAGTGCTCTGGGAGTCCCAGCCCTGTGTTACAGGGTGAGTTGGAACGGTCTCCGTTGGGTCTTGTGGCAGCTGAGCTGTGCTGTTTTACGCTGTCCTCGCACCAGGAAGCCTTGCTGCTGATGACGTGAGGTAACCAAGGTGTAGGGACAGTGGTGTCCCTGCAGACTTAGCAGCCAGGAGCCTTTACTTTGTAGCCTGGAGTCAGGCTGCTCTTGTACCAGTTCATCAACTCTCAGATGACATAATCATAGAATCACTTCGGCTGGAAAAGACCTCTGAGATCATCAGGTCCAACCGTTAACCTAGCACTGCCAAGTCTACCACTAAACCATGTCCCTAAGCACCACACCTACACGTCTTTTAAATCCCTCCAGGGATGGTGACGCACCCGCTTCCCTGGGCAGCCTGTTCCAATGCTTCACAACCCTTTCAGGAAAGAATTTCTTCCTAGTAGTCAACCTACACCTCCCCTGGCACAACTTGAAGCTGTTGCCTTTTGCTCTATAGCTTGTTGCTTGGGAGAAGAGACAGAGCCCTTGCCCGCTACCGCCTCCCTTGAGGTGGCTGGAAAGAGCGACGGGGTCTCCCCTGAGCCTCCTTTTTCTCTGGGCTCCTCATCAGTCGTTCCTCGTAAGACTTGTGCTCGAGGAACTGTGGAGTTCTCTAATGAACTCTACAGCTTCTGATTTTCTGGTTCCTAATGTTTTCTTTCTCCATCTAAATTATAATTAAGATTAAAAAAAACACATTATAACGTGTTCGTGTTTAGGATGAAATGTGATTTTGCTTTTTTTCTTTTTTTTAAGAGTTTTGGACTGCAAGTTGCTGGAAGGCTTAAAAAAAAAAGTGCATTAAAAACAGCAGGTCTGGGAGCTTGTATACTTGTATGCCCTCAGTTCTGTCTCAGCTGTTTCAGCGTAACTGTTGTGAACCTCATGGTTCCTGGCTGCTTGTTGAAACCGGTGTCCTTTGTAGGTCTTGTGCGTCAGGCATTGCAGTGAGCTGTGGGTCAGTAATGTTGGATGGATGCAAAGGATCCTCACAAGGCATTCTGATGTAAATCAGCAGGTCCATGGAGGGCTGGGAGTGGGCGGTGGTTTGCCATGACTGCCAGTAGTGAGAGAATCAGCTGTAGCATCCTCGTGTGCTTTTTGTATTTTGGATGCAGGGTTGTCATTATGACCTGCACAGACTTGAACTTGCTGCAGTATACCCTTTGTACAAGGGTAAAGTGGTTTTTTGTTTTTTTTTTTAGAACTCCTTCCTCTCGCAGAGCGGGGCCCACCCCACTACCTCCAGCCCTGTGCTTCCCCCAGCAGAGAGAGCGCTCGCTCCCTGGCCTTGCGGAGGCTCTGGGAACAGGGAGATGTGAATCCTCAGGGGGAGCCGCTCTGCTCTGTGCAGTGGGCTGGAGAGTTGGCTGGCTTGGTAATTTCTATAAACAACGGTGCTTTAAATTATTACTTCCTTTAAGAGCTCCGGAGTGAAGTATTTGGGAAAAAAAATGCAAACAAATTACAAAACAGTGGGTTGTTCCTTTCATTTTTAATAAGATGCAGTCTTTGCTACTACAGTAACATAATACTGCACGTTCTGTCAGGTTTGTTCAACTGCTAGTGACACGATTATGTCACTTAGGCTTTTTATTTGATCATTTCAAATGCCTTGTGTTGTGGTTATCTTACTCTGAACATAGTCTGTTTACAAGGCGTGTTGCAGACTAAGTATTTTGTCAAAGTAATCTTTGTGGTCTGTCAGTGCGGGTTTTGAGAAACTGTAACTTAGAATCCAGCAAGCAGTCGCCTTGCCAGAACCTCACCAAGCATTACCAAAATGAGAAAGGAAGCAAATACTGCTTGCTTTCAGTTATCACGCTTCTGCTTGCAGATGAGTGCCTACATGTAGTAAGGCTGAAGCAGAATTACAGCATGCTGTCCTTTGCATTTTATTTATAATCATACAAAAACCTGTGTGTGCACTATGCACTTAGGGCATATATGGCTTTTATGTAGCGTTCTAGAAATGCAACTTGAGCAGGTACTGAACTTGAAGAATTACACTTGAATTCCTGCGTTATCATTTGAGAGAGGTCTTGTTGCTCCTCAAATCAAAGCAGAACATAAGCTGCAATTCCTTAGCTCATGGCTGTTCCTTGAGGCTGCAGTGATTGCTGCTCTGCTGTAATCCTGCTTTCCCTGGTGCCCTTGTTAATGCCTTCTTGCTTTAGATCATCTTTTCACTCTGATCTTTTGGAATCCACTTGGCAATAGTGACACAATAAAAGTGGATGCAAGTGACAGGCTTTGTATCTTAAGAATTAATAGAAAGGAAGACTGCAGAATAAAGAGTTGTGTATACATGTAGTTCTGCTTAGGAAATACATCACGCCTTGCTCCATTCTGGGTAGTCAGCAGAAGGGTTGCTGTTCCAGTGGGCTTTTCCTGTAGACCCTCAAATTAGAACTGGAGGAAAGGAGAGGAAAAAGGAGGAAAGTTGTTATTGAGCTTTTGTTTGTTTAAACAAGTAGCAGAGTAATCTGCAACACAAGGATTAGTGTTGGAATTTTAGCTGCCCAGCTACCTTTCTGGACAGGAGTATAGAGGAATCAGGTGTAGTTTCAAGTTAATGGCTGGGTGTTGCAAAAAGCGATGAAGCTGCTTGTTTCCTCAGGCCTCTCTGGGCTGAGTGCTCCGACTGCAGCCCTTTCACTCTGGGATTGTCTGAGCTCATGACGAGCCAGCGTAGGAAACTAACCTGATGGAAAATTAACTGGCGGGAGGGAGGGTAAGCAGGCAGGTTTTTCACTTTGGAATGAACTCTTTGACTAGGCTTAAACACAAATTCGGAGGAGCATCAGTGCAGCACAAGGTAGGGGGAATGAAATTTGAGGAACAGTGCCATTGTTCTGAAAGTCGTGGATCAAATTAGCATCACAGCGTGACAGCTCCCAAGGTTGTATTACCAATAGCCTTTGTATCAGGCAGGGAAAGCAACTGAGAGGAAAGCTTTCCTGGATATGTGCCTAATGGCTGAGCATAGTTCGTGTGAAAGTGAAAGGCAGCTTCAGTGAGAATAAACTACATTCGTGGTTATAGTTCTCTGTAAAGGAAGAATAATAGAAGCAAAGAAGACATTTCGATAACTGGTTGTTAAACATGGTACGTATGAAAGATCCAAGGGAAGCCCGTTGAGAGAGGGAAGAAAATACTATCACTCAGAACTACTGAAAAACAGAAGTTAGCAAGACAACTGCAGGCTATTCCAGTGTATTTCCAATAGGAAGGATAACTTAGCTCAAAAATCCAGTTGCATGGAAACTGGCGTGTTGGAACAAATAATACACGAGCAAATAATAGTTAGAATCATAGAATGGTTTGGGTTGGAAGGGATCTTAAAGACCATTGAGTTGCACACAGACACACACCTCATCAAGGGCAGGGACACCTCCCACCACACCAGGTTGCCCAAAGCCCCATCCAGCCTGGCCTTGAGCACCTCCAGGGATGGGGCATCCGCATCTTCTTATGCGAAGTATGCCGGATAAGAAGAGTATATTCTGTAAGTATTTGTACTAAGAGGAGGACCTCTTGATTATACTTGATGCTAAGATGGTTAAAAATATTTGTGACAGAGCTTTTCATAAGTCTTAATTATTTTTTTTCCCCTCAGTATTTGATTTTTAAAAAAGGACGATTTTTAACGATGCGTGCTGCTAAGCCACTCTGGCTAGCTGCTGCCAAAGGGGATCATCTTTCTCTCTTCTTCCTCTCCCCAGCCCCTGGCAGTTGAGGGAGCTAATTTATCAGAACGCTAATTGCTTTCAGGGGAATAACAGACAAGAGCAGGTTTTTTATCTGTCTCATGCCCTAAATTGTCCTAGGATCAGTCTGGCGAGGCAGTGATAAATCAGGGAACAGCAGCGAGGGGCACTGCGCTGCGCCTTGTGGTGGCAGCTAGCTGGTGCGTGAGCTTCCTTCTGAAATGACAGCTACAGCCTTTGAGCGTGACTAAGCCATCTAAAAATCATGCTAGGAACTCAAAGAAACAGTTTGAAATAAGTTCACAGCTATCTGAGAACTTCTGAGGGCTGATGAACCAGAGGAGAAGGGAAGAGGCACTGCAACCGCGCTGCTTTAAAAACTGTTGAAAAGGGGGGAGCTGGAGGATTTCGGACCAGCAGCTTAACTGCACTTCCTGGAGGAATATGGATAATGAGAAGTATTTGGCCCCACTGATCGCTTGGAAGATAATCTCTTTGTGAACAATAATAAGAGTTTTTCAAAAGCAAAACCTGGTTAAGCCAGTCTAACTTCCTTCTGCAGCAGACCAAGGGACCTAGTGGATAGTTGCACTTGACTTTTAAAATGCTCTTTGATATTACAAGCTGCTGTTGGTTGCGTAATGCGGCAGATAGCTGCTGTATAGAGGAGGTGCATCTGGCTGGATAGCTCTACTTGGAAAAGGAGGGCTGAAGTCAAAGGATTTCTCGAATTTCTGAAGAGCTCTGTCTTTAAACGCTTGTTGGTGTTTTCAGGAATGTCTTGGACTACAGTACATACGTAATAAACCAACATAACATCAAGGGCGGCCAGCCTGTTAGGATTAGAAGTTAGGTTTTCGAATACAAAATCGTTCTGGCAAAGTGAGGAAACCACTGCATTTTTAAATACCAGGTTCCAGCCTCGGATGAATGAAGTGTTGCCTTTGAGTGGGAGTAATCAGCTGTGCAATCACAGTGGAGAATGACTGCAGAACAGAAACTGGAAGCTGTAGTAGGTTAGGTAACTGTAGTGTTTTTTTTAACATGCTTTCATGTTTAAATATGAGAGCTTCCAGAGCTACCAATCATACCTGATTGTATGTATTGTCAGGGGAGAGAGATGGGCTGAGCCACCGGCTGAATTGTTGAAGCCAGCTCCAGAGTTGCTGTTGCTAATTTCTGTCCAAATACGTGAGAATTTGGGGTCTAGGGAGTTTGCCTTTTCTGTTTATTTTCTGTTATTTAGTAGAATGCCTCTTATGATGTAAAAAAAAAAAATCCCCAAGAAAGCATTTTAGGTGCTGTCTGCCATGTGACACATGTGGCTATGTTTATCAATTGCTAGAGGACCAAAATAAGTTTTATGAGTTTTGCTTGTGACGGTGTGATGTCTCCTTCTCACAATTAGTCTTTTTTCATAATGAAATTGATTAACGGGGCAAACCTGAAAAATCCCTGCAGCTAGTTTGAAGAAAAGATAAGCTAAAACCTTGTCTATTCTTGAAACAGAGCTATAACTTGCAGCAGGTTTCAGCTTGAGGCTGTGCTCTGGTTCTGTAGTTTACAGTAAAGCCATTTTTACAGTTTTCTTCTAATTTTAAGATGAAGGATGTTAATAGCTTGTATTGTACTGAAGAGGGGTAAACTGAAGTCTGACAAAGGTGTAATAAGATCATATGGTTGAAAACTGTTATGTTTTCACTTCAAAATTGAAACCAGTTACCCTCTCTACCCACCCTTTTGCTGTAGTTCTAACGTGGGCTATTTCAGTGACTGGTTTTATAGCATCGCACTGAGAGCTGCATGGACACAACTGATGCAGCACTGGCTTCCTGAGTGCTTGCGAGGAGGAAATGCCTGAGTATAGAAACTTAGAGAACCTGCTTTGCTAATAGGCAAAAAACATTATTTTATTCTGTGGGTAAATAATCTTTTATATACACGCACATCTGTTGTTTTTTGTGCTTTTGGTTTTTAACTCCATATGAACTCTGCTGATACTACTTGCTGTCTTAGCAGCGCCCTGAGAAGTATTGAATGCATTTGAATAGTAGCATTAGAAAATTATTAGAATTCATAATATTGTTGATCTGTTACTCAGAGAGTAGTAGGGAATGGAAACGTAATTTACTTTAAAACTTGAAAAACAATTGCAGTTTTCTAATGGTTAATTATTCTCAACACAGCTTATAGTTTAATATTAAACTTTGATGGATTAGGAGGGGAAGGAGGAGGATAATGGAAAACATTGCAATAAACAAGAATGTCTTCAGGAATCGCTTATCTGGATAAAAATAGTTGCTTCTCTTAATAGGAGGTGATAGTAGGCCTCCTTGCTGGTTTTCTGGTATCACTATCTATAAATTGTCATAACAAATAGAGAAAAAAAACCTGAAGTGAATATCTGTCTGCAGCTACTTGTTATAATCTGTATGTGTAATCGATCCTAAGTCTCTCCAGAAATATTAACAGATGGATTTACGTAGCTTGGTGTGCCAAGAACATGCAACTTAACTAAGTTTAGTAACTGAAGTCCCATGTGTCTGTGTAAGAGGGAGAGCTCCACCTACTGGAAACAAACTACCAGTTTTGGAGTGTATTTTCAATGAAGTGTGTAATACTGATTTTTTTACATCTGTCAGAGAAGTCTCGGGGATTTGGAATGTGAGCATTTGCAAAAAATAGGCCTGCTTCAACTTTTGAAAGTCTAGTCTCTGAAAATACTTCCTTGTATTTTTACATCGACTTTTTGTTTGTTTATAGGAACATCATCTCCAACGGGCTATCTCAGCACAACAAGTATATGGAGAGAAGAGGGATAATATGGTTATACCAGTCCCAGAAGCAGAAAGTAATATTGCATACTATGAATCTATATATCCTGGAGAATTTAAAATGCCAAAGCAGCTGATTCACATACAGCGTAAGTAAAGTGATTTATTGTAGTCTGCACCAAGAACTTTATTTTGCCGGTCATTCATTCAAGAAATTAAAATGTCTGTTGAGCTCATGTCAAGACTAGCTTCTGAGAATTAATTTTGTCCAGCATGTAAAGGAATGTGTACTTTTTACTGAAGAGGTATATTAAATTCTTGATCAGGAAGTAGATAGATGTCATTCTTGAGTCTATATCTGTTGAAACTAATTTTAGCAATCACAAAGGCCCATTTCTGCTCTCTATGGCACTCAGTAGTTACAGCTTGCAGGAATCTAGTTTTATTAAGAAAAATAGCTATTTGAAGAGGAGAATATATAATACATAGTTAAGAAACAGACTACCTGTTCACTGAAGCTTAACTGGGATAATACGACAGTAGAGTGGATTGGGAAGCCAAGCAGAATTGTTGGTTGTAGTACTATTTGTCCATGCCTGGATGGAAGTATTCTACGTTTAAAAGTAGGTGGTTTTTTAGATCACCAATGACTCCTAAATGTGTTAGGATGTTGTTCTTATTGGAAGATGGCAGCTGTTCTGTGAGCTTGATGTGAGCTCCACATCACTTTGAACAAGTTCTGAAAATACTGAAAATACAATCTGTTTCAGAATTCTGTTGCATAGTGCAATTATCAGAATTTATATACAACAGATACTACTTTTTAAACAGATCTTATGCCTAAGTAACGTTGGCTAAATGTTAGATTTCTGTATCCATCTGAGCTTCAATGATAAGCTAAATTAGCAGCATGCTCTAAGAAGCAAATGGAGACACTAATACTAGGAGTATTCCATGCTGATATTAAGGTATGCTTTTTCATTCTTCTTTTCCTTATCTAGTGGTCTCACAGCTGAAATGACTGTCTTCAGTTCCATTCTGTTCTACCTATTTCTTTTTTAAAATCAAATCATACTTTTCACAGTGTGAAATGAACACTTGAAGAAATTAGTATCTCTTACAAACCAAAACAATATGCACAAGGATTTGGGAGGTATTGTTCTGGGCGCAGAATGCTGCGTTTTCATAGGATATTGTGGAAAATTGAACAGTTTGTTCTGCAAAACGTCACTTGTATTTGAAGATTCCCTGCTACGTTGGGTAGGACGTACTGGTAGACCAGTTAGGCCTGACGCTTTTAGGCCACCAAAGTCATGGAGGAGAATGTATGTGTATTACTCTGTAATACCATCTGTCCATAGTTTTGTTGAAGTAGCTCTAAAATGCATTTAGGCTAGAGACTTAATTTCAGAAGTTGATAATACAATGAGTATTGTATTGAGTATGAGTATGAGCTGTAGAATACTAGAGAGCATTTGAAACTTTGACCAATCTAGCAGTTTCTTACTGAAAGCAATGAGGTCAAAAACTTGGATGTCTTGGACACCAGTAAGTTTTCATTGGTTAATAAAAGCATGGCCAAGTAGATGTCAACTTCTATTTCTAATTTAAATGTTGTAATTTCTTTTTTTAAGAAAAAGCCAAATATAACTTCTAAGTAGCGTTACTGCAGTGTTCGAACAAATAATTTTGGCTTTGTGTTTCAAAGAATCTGGCATGTTGTAAGAGCAGTGTCTGGAGTACAAAGCATTTCCGTAGTAAAACTAACTTTAACTTTTCATTGTATTATTCAGCTTTTAGTTTGGATGCTGAACAGCCGGATTATGACTTGGATTCAGAAGATGAGGTCTTCGTGAATAAGTTGAAGAAAAGAATGGATATCTCTCCTTTACAATTCGAAGAGATGATAGACCGACTAGAAAAGGGCAGTGGTCAGCAGGTACAACGTCACTTTGAATTAAAAAAAAAAAAAAAGACGCACTATTTATAATACTATATGACAATGACATACTGGGTTTTACATTTAGCCAGTCAGCCTGCAAGAGGCCAAGCTATTGCTGAAGGAAGATGATGAGTTGATCAGAGAAGTGTACGAGTACTGGATTAAAAAGAGGAAAAACTGTCGAGGGCCCTCTCTTATCCCAGCAGTGAAACAAGAGAAGCGAGATGGTTCTAGCACAAATGATCCCTACGTTGCTTTTAGAAGACGAACAGAAAAGATGCAGACACGGAAAGTAAGTAGATTAATCCTTCAATCTCACTTGTTTCTCTTCCTTCTCTGTCCTCTCAGAAAATAGCTTATCTAAAGAAACAATCTTGCTATGTAGTGTAAAATAATAAAAGCTGACTGGTTTGTTTTGCTTTTAACTTGCAAGGGGAAAAAAGACAAAATAAACTGCTGTAGGCCAGCTATTGAAGGAAAGTTTGTATTTTTTTCACTAAATCTGCTGCTAAAAAATCTGCTAAACCTACTTGTGATGGTGTGGTAAGCTGTAGCTCATTGATACTTGCGTATGTTTCTCTTCATTTTTTTTTAGCTTGTGATTTTTTTTTTCAACACATAAATACTTAGAACTTTAGTTCAGATAATGTAATTTAAATGATGTGGGAAACCATAAAATACTGTGTATCTACAGAACCGAAAAAATGACGAAGCATCTTACGAGAAGATGCTTAAGCTGCGTCGAGATCTAAGTCGTGCAGTTACCATCCTGGAAATGATAAAGAGAAGGGAAAAAAGCAAGAGGGAGTTGCTGCATTTAACACTGGAAATTATCGAAAAGAGGTAACGCTTATTGAAAATGTGCTGCAGAAAGCTTTGGAAACTAATTTATATTCCCATCAATACTCTATAAAATGTGAGAGTTTATTTTAGTATAAGTGTTCAGACTTTTTCACTGTTACAGTATAGCAGATTTCACACTTCATATAAAACTTATGGAGTCACTCATCATAGAAAAGTGGCCAGTCACTTTAAACTACACTGGTTTTGTTACATGTGTATTCAGATATATGTATCATGTCGTATATGTTATGTAGGAAGAGAGCTCATGGTTTCAGGTAAATTCCAAAGGAATTAAATGCATTAAACTTTTTTTATGCGTAGATGAAGGAAATCACAGTTGTTTTTAGGGTCCTTCCCAAGTATTACCTTCTTCCTTTTCTTCATTATCTCTGTTCTTTTTAGCAAAGCTTGATCTGATACCCTCTTGAAAACAAATAGGCATTTCATACACCATAACATGCTGTTCTGTGAGTCATCTCTAACTAGGATTTCTTTTGACATCCTGTTTGACAGCTGTGCAGAAGACCAAATGCTCTGCTCTATCAACTGTCACTTTCCTGATCAACTGAGAATAATACTTGCAATGTGGAGTTGTTCTTTAGCAGTTGATACTTAGAATCTGAATAAGACTTCTCCAGCTTAAGGATCCGATCGGTGTTTGGAAAGTTAAACACTTTGAGTCAGACTGAAAGCTCTAAAAGTAACTTTACTTAGTTTAACAAGTTAAATATCAATCTGTTCTTTATATCAGCTGCACCTTTTTCAAGCACTGACCATTTTCAGTAGAACTAGAGAGGGGAGAAAACCATTAGCTTTTTCAAGGAGAACAAGCTGTTGAACACAGGAATGACTAATGCCCTCTTCATAATGAGAAACTAAGCTTCATCATAGCACTTCACGCAGGACTTGAAATGTGATACGTTTTAAGGTTCTGTTTCTTACAAAACTGTTCTGTTATGCAAAAAAAAGAGGATTTGTGAATAAGGTGCTTTGCCTCACTGTTTAAAACCTTTTGTGATAAAGGTGTATTTTTTAATGGTACTGTTCCCAGATGGAACGGGGAGGAAACCTGCCCTGTTCTTTCCTTCAAGTTTTTATTTCCACTTCTCCCACTCGCATTATTATCTTTTGGAGACTTCTTATAGATAGTTATCGTTGTGTTTGTCAGAAGTAGTTATTGCAATAAAGTTTACGTGTTATTAGCCCTTCTTCCCTCTTCTCTGGAGCAGTAATTTTTGTACTTCTGGCTGTCAACCTGGACCTCCTCTTACCCCAGGTTGCAAGTGTTATTCATTTGTGTTTGACTGTTGCATAATTTTTTACCAGATGTATGTTTTAAATATTCTAATAAATAAAAAAATAAAAACACTCTGATTTCAGGTATAATTTGGGTGACTACAGTGGAGAGATTGTGTCTGAGGTCATGGCACAGCGGCAGCCGATTAAACCTACCTATGCTATTCCCATCATTCCTGTGACTAACAGCAGTCCTTTCAAACATCAAGAAACTATGGAACTGAAAGAATTTAAAGTTAACAAAGTGAGTAATGTCAGTAATGGAATTAATAGTTCATGCTGTTACATGTGCAAGCTACAGCATTTTAGGATGTGACAGTGTGGAAAACATTTTTAACTGGGTGCGGAGGGGGGACTTTCTGATGGGGGAAAAACACTACTACTGATAGGGAAAATACATTAGCAAAGCTGCAATAGGAGTAAAATATTATGCTGGAGTGATGATGATAACCTTAGGAACTATTGAAATTCCTCAAGACAGAAATAAAGGGAGCATAGATGAACTGGAGACAAGGACACACACAATTGTAACGAATTCTTGCACTAGTTGATATTAGTGTTTTTATCTGATACTGCCCATAATGTTAGGATATTTTGAACAAAGCTGTATTTATTACCTAAATATTCAACAAAAATGAGATCTAAAAAGGTAAAAGCCTTACACTGTTCTAAATTCATGTAGCTATTTCAATCTGGAGTTTTTTTTAACTTGATCCATTGATTTTCCTAGCATGCTGGTTTTCTATTTCAGCATTGGATAATGTATTGATTTAGATAGTTGAACAGTGTTTTTTTTCCTCCTGGCTTTGTGCCTTGCATAACATAGCTATTGTGCCACCAACTTAGCTATTAAACAGCTTATCGATTAAACATTCCAATTACTGGAAGTGATACACAAACATTCATGAAATTACCTGCTTTTGTTGGTATCAAGATGTTAAAGAGATGAGTTCCCTTTTTAGCTTGCTTATACAGGAGTTTCGGGAAACTCCTGTTTAAATCTAATTTGTGTGTATTCATATGCTGATTTGTTTTTCTTTCCTTGCAGCAAGATAAACCTGATGTTATTCGACCCAAAAGAAAGTATGAGAAGAAGCCAAAAGTCTTACCTTCGTCTGCTGCTGCTACTCCTCAACAGACGAGTCCTGCTGCACTGCCAGTCTTTAATGCTAAAGATTTGAATCAGTATGATTTTCCTAGCTCGGATGAAGAACCTCTCTCCCAGGTAGTATCTCCAGAATTTTATGCTGCTGTTAGGGAAAGAATAGAAGTAAAACTCAAGAATTTACTAATACCTCTTCCTCACCAACACCACCCCCATTTTAAAGGTTTTGTCTGGTTCTTCGGAGGCTGAGGAAGAAAATGATCCCGATGGTCCTTTTGCCTTCCGTAGGAAAGCAGGCTGTCAGTACTATGCTGTAAGTAGAATTTCCTTTTGTATCATAAGACAAAGCATTGTTGTAGGATAAATTCATGTGTTTAATTATTTAAAAATTATTTTAAGCCTCATTTAGACCAACCTGGCAACTGGCCGTGGAGTAGCCCTAAAGAGGGAAGATTAGGAGATGTGCGTTACAGATACTGCTTAACCACTCTCACTGTACCCCAGAGGTGTATTGGGTTTGCACGAAGACGGGTCGGCCGTGGTGGAAGGTAAGCATTACATAATTGTTGTTTTTTTGTTGTGTTTTTAATAAATCATTAAGACATCTTTGAAAAGGGAAAAATTGGGGAAAAAAAAAAAGGACATCACAAAGTTGGCATTCTATATGCTTCTGTTTGATAGCTTCCTCAGCAGATGATGCTGTAGTGGAAGCCACTTAGTACTTACTGCTTGCTTAAATGTTTCTAAACACTTGTATTGCTGGCACTCCCAAGTACTGAGGTGAAAACAAGCATATGTTTTTAGTTGTAATTGGTGTTTCATACTTAAATGATTTGCATAGTTGTCTTCAAATAAAAGTACTTGCCAATAGCAAAAGTCAGTTTTCAGAAAATACATTTCTGATTTTGCATCTGCTGTAGAGGAGAATTTTAGGGAGGAATATTTAAAAGTGACAACTGTTTAAATTTTAAATGTGGCCCAAAATGGTAAAGAATTAAGGGCTGTTACTTCAGGCATTTTATTTCTGAGCTTCTTTAATGAAAACGATTTGGAAACTATTTAGTATAAGTGCTCTTTCTATCTTTTATTTACTATTTAGTATAAGTGCTATTTCTTAAATATTTTGTGATGTCTTTTAATACCGATGTCCCAGTCATTTTTAAATGTTACTTAAAAAAAAAAAAAGTGATTTGACATTCAAATGATTGCTTTGAGTGTCTTATTCTATTGACGAGTCAGATGAGAAACTGAAGGTTCTTACTGGCATTTTGCAGGGGAATTTGGAAAGTAATGTGTGATAGCTTTTGGCACTTCATGGGATGGTTGTAGGTATATTCATTTTATATGTCAGTAAAGCACTTAAATTGAAGTTACTTTAAGAGGACATTTGGATTGCATTTAGTTACGTAAGTAATTTTACTGTATTTTTTTCATTGTACTGCAGAAGTCTTCCAGCCTGATTGGGGGGGGGAAAGATGTGTGTCTGTTGCTTTGTCATAATACATACACAATGGTTTACATTAGCCATTAATACAGTAAAAGCTAGTACATACCTGGAAAGAGAAACGTCAACATAGTACTGCCTGAAAAGTACTGAATATATAGTCATACTTTGCCTGATCTCAGGGATTTCTTGTTGTAGAACAGTTTTGTATAATTTCTTCTATTTGTTTACCTATGTCTTCTTTGAGCACACATGGCAAACTGGTGATTTTATTGGTATTTTCTTGCCCCTATATAATTCTGCATTGTTTTTCTGTTTTAGGGTGCTACTAGACAGAGCGCATTCAGACTACGATAATACATTTCATCAGCTGGATTTGGAAATGCTTTCCTCATCACAACACTCTTCAATCAGTCAATTTGCCAATACCTCAGAAACAAATACCTCGGACAAATCTTTCTCAAAAGACCTCAGTCAAATACTAGTCAATATCAAATCATGTAGATGGCGACATTTTAGGCCTCGGACACCATCCCTACATGACAGTGACAATGAGGAACTCTCCTGTAAGAAATTATACAGGGGTGTAAATCGAACAGGCACAGCACAACCCGGGACCCAGATATGCAGTACCTCTATACAAAGCAAAAGTAGCAGTGGTTCAGCACATTTTGGTATGTTTATTTTGACAAACTTCCTTTTAGAAATATTAAACTTGACTCAGAAAATTCAGAATATCGTTAGGTCATCCAAACTTTACTTCATGGTCTATTTTGATGGTAGCAGCCCATCTTTTATCTTTAGTACACAGAATGTTTATTCTTAGTTACTGCCAACAGTAGTGTACTGCATCTCAAACTTATGCAAATGCTACCTTGGTATGTAGTTAGAATTTTAGAAATATGGTTATGTAGAAAGTGTTGTATAGGGTAAAGTTAACTCTGAAGTTCTGGATTTTGAAAATTAAAAATATTTTTGAAATGGTGATTATAACATTATGTTCCAATTTTTTTGTCACAGTGCAAGTGTGGTGGTGGGAAATGTTCAGTTAAAATGCTTGTATTTAAAATTCCAGCATGCTTATGAATTCTCATCTGGACTTTTAGTAAATGCCATTTCCCATCCAAAAATGTCTAGTCTACCCCTTCACACACCCTCTGTGTGCATCTGTTCATGCTCAGCAAATGACAGATTACTTATTGTAGAACCTGAATTACAGAATTGAGGAACTGACTCTTAAGAAAACTTGATGTGATGTTAATTGTTTTTGAACTGGAATATTTGGATAGTATCTCTGCGTTGAGTTCTTCACACTGAAAGTTTGGTACTTACATGGTTAGCATATCACTTAAAACTTCTGGGTTTTGATAAGTTAATATGTTAAATCTCACCTTTTTATAAAAAAAAAAAATGAAGTGGACTTCTCTGTCCTTTTTTTTTTTTTTTAAACAAATTTTTGAAGTTCTCTACCATCTTCTCGGAAGGCTCTTGAATGATGTTTCTACTTTGAATTTTAGCTTTAAAAAAAAAAACAACTTGGAACACCTGGAAAATATATGAGTGGGGTGGAGATAGATACATACGTGTAATACACTCCCCAGATTGAGGGGGATATTTGGGGGATTTACTCAGAGTGCTGCCCTGGTGTCTCAGGTCTTTCATGTACACCAATATGTTTTCTTCATTCCTTTGTCTTGCCTCCCTGCACCCCTTTTTTTTTCCTGAAAATTCTTCTTCCTTGCATTTTTAGACTTAGTGGGCAGCTTTGTTCTGCTTCCTTATTTCATGTTTCCTCTTCTTGCTGTCCTACAGCAGGTCATTGTCCTCACTGCCACCCTTCACACGTCCTTTTCTCTTTTATGACTCTTCTTGCTGGGAAAGGTATTAGAGCTAAAGCTGGTAGTGCTTATGGTTTGTGGTCCATGTACGGCTTTTGGTGTGTGAATTCAGCCCCTCCACACAAGTAATGTTTCAAATCAGTAAACCAGGTCTAGAACTGAGTGAGAGCATCATCTCTCTAATAGCCAGAGTCTGAACTTTGCTATAACGCCAGCCAGGTTACCAGTATGAAAGCAAAACTGTGTGATGAACAGTTTATAAACATGCTCTGAAGTGTTTATAAGGCAGTACATTATATCTGAAAACCAGAGACTTGAAAAATCGGCTGATTGTGTTCAAAGCATGTATCTGTATGTATATGCATACCTAAATGTAACACTCATAGAATCTTTTTTCCTTAAATAGATAATTAAGACACCTCCTAAATGGAGCTGAATAAATAAATGGAATTGTTATTTATGGTGATTCGTTCTGTAGAAGCTTTTAATTATGTGGCTGAATTTTGAAGCATGTGGGAAGGTAACGTGTCTCAGCGCCTTGCACATTGCATTAATTTGTGCTTGGAATTCACTGCAGGTGGCTTATCTGTGTAAAATGGGTTAATATTTAGAGCTTTAAAATTTAAAAGTTGTAGAGTTTAGGTTCATATCTTTACTAATGTCGATGCAGGAGTGATATACTCTATTAAAAAAAAAGAAACCTACATCTGAATTCATAGATACACTTGAAATGAGTTACCAGTCTCTGGATAGTCATTTGTTATCAGTATGACTAAGTCAATTGTACTTTTAGAATTACTCCTAATCTTAATCAGGATTTTTGCAGCTGTGTAGATGTCTGAGGTTTTGTATATATGATGTGATGATGGTTGTCTGTTTAGGGTTAGGTGTTTGAAAACAACTTAGTCTTACTCATCAGTGCCATTCTGTTTTCTAGTGTTCTTTCAGTGACTTAAAGGCTTCTTTAAGATACATTGTCTACACAGATTACAGGTGGGAGTCTTTGTAAGTCTCATGTATGAGTTTGACCTCTTCAAAGGTGCTTATCAGTTGACGCTACAGCTGCAGTGTTAGGTTTTCTTACTTTTTGTCGCAAACACTATAAAGACCGTGATGTATCTAACATCTGGATTAGAATTTCTCTGATACTGCTGTAGATAACTATTCTGTAGGGTGTCCCCGGTCCTTGTTCTTAGCTATCTTTAAAGCTGGGAGTTTGTGGCTGTGGATTATTTTAGTACTAGTTTCCGGTTCTCTGCATTTCAGCATCTGCTTGTTTTTTTTTTTTTTTTAAGTGGCAGTAGGTCTTGTTGCCAGAAATACTGAGTAAAGCATCTCTATTTTAAAAAAGCCCTTTATCCCTTCCCTGCTACTGTGAGCTGTGGTCAAACCAAATAGCTTACCTTTAAGATGAGGTTCATCTTGAGATTCTGTAGTGGTTAGCAGAGGTGGTCATGTTGCTGTGCGCCATCACGTGGAATTTTCTGTCCCGTTCCATATGAAAGATGTTTACAGAAGTGTTGAGCTTTTCCTACCTGGAATAACTCCAACAAAATGCTGCTGATGTGGAAAAATAGCTGTGGAAAACCTTGTTTTTCAAGTCTGTCAGATGTGATCAACGCAGGCAAGAATTTGAGATGGTATCTTAAGCCGCTCTGCTATTCAGAGGCCCTTTCATTAAAAGTGTGCTGTGACATAACCGTTCTTCTCTGGCTACAGGAAGCATTGGTTTTCATCTTGAAGATTGGAGAGATTTCCTCAAGGAGCCAGGAGGCGTTTTGTGTTCATTTTGAAGTGAGCACCGGAAGAAACACAAGCTATTCTGATGCTGGCTTTCAAAGCGCTCAGCGTAAAAAACGTATGGAAGATGGAGTTGTTGCATTGAGATTTTGTGTGTCAGCTGAGGAAGGGATGTCTTAGATCTCTTACAAGTTCCTTGGAGACAGCTCGTGTGCTGAAGGCATAGACCGTGGCAGCAGGATCAAGTAGCCAAGAAAAGTAGCATCACTTTTCAAGAGGGTGGTTCCGGTTCCTTTTCATCTACTGAAGAGTTAGGAAAAGACATCTCTTGGCTTCTTGCAAAAAGACCAGATTTCAGGATCTTCAGACATGTTACAAAACACCACTGAGAAGCAGGCAGGAGTGTAAATGCACAATTCATTCTTGTGGAGGATTGACTGTTGTTCAGTGGGGAAACTGTTCACTCTGAACAAAGTGGAACAACATTTCCTGCAGTAAAGGAGCCAGTATTGCTGACAGTTTAACTACTAGTCTGGGTTATAATCTTGAGAGGGTATTTGTGTGTCTTAATAGTTTGAAGGATACAGGAGGCATGAGTGTTCTTCTGAACTATGTATGTGCCAGAAATTCAGTCTTCATTATTGGATTAATTGACCCAGTTCTGCCAGGGAAATGGCAGTCTTCAAACTGCATTGAATTCTGGAGAGTACTTTTCTTCTGCAGACTTGCTGTTAAACACTATAGTAATTTTTGGATGTTGGCATCTAGTAAATAAAAGTTTGAGACACTTAAAAGTGTATGGCATGTGTGGTCCTGTTGCAGCTTTGTGTTTAGTCGGCAGACCAGAGACACCGGTTACTAGTGAAAGGTTTGAGCACTGGCTCCCAGGCTCTGCAGTAAGATGAGGCATCCATGTTGCCTTCTGTTCTTCGCTGCCTTCTTCCTCGCAGAGAAGTGAGACCTCTTTGAGAAGAAGGTCTGCAAGTCGTAAAGAGGCTAACAGTTAACTACAGTCTGCTTAGCAAGCAAAATAAATCTGTAACTCTTGCTTTGAGAAGAAGCCTAAGTGTTTTGACAGCAGCCTTACTGAGAATTCTTAGTTATCTTTGGTATTATAGATGGTACTTTATATGCAAACCTGCAGACATCTAGGCTATTATTAATAAGACCAGAATAGCATGCCTTGCCCTTTCTTCTGTGTAAACTAGAGATACAGATAATGTGCTACAAGCTGTGCTTTGGTATTCAGTAACTTTTAATGTGGGAATTCCACAGAAATAGCGTTTTTCCCGGTAAACTTGGATGCTTTTTGTTTTTGCATACCTTAACATGCTTCTGAAAGGCAAGTTTGCACATGCACACTAAAGGGTCTAGAAGGATGTCGAACTATGCTTCTGTTTCCCAAATGTGTTCTTAGATTTTTTTCTCTAATTTTGATGTTGGTTGATGGATATCTGTTAGTTTTTGTGCTTAACAGTGTTCTCATTAGGGGAAGCTGACACCCTTCACATGCTTTGCCCCCTTCCCGCCTCCAGCAAAGGCATTCCATTTCTGGAAAGAAGCAGGAGGAAGCTTCTCAATATCTTTGGCAGTTCCTCACTCCAGAGTATAGAATCGTAGAATATCCCGAGTTGGAAGGAATCCATAAGGATCATCGAGTCCAACTCCTGAGTAGGACCTGTCCTTCTTTCTTATTGCTTTCATGCCATTGCTGGCTGTTCAGGTCTTTTTATTTAACCCTTCTATTTGTAATAGTCTCAACGTTGCTATCTGCTTTACCGTTTTCACTCTTCCAAATACCTGTTTTCAAATTGGATTATAAACCTCGTCATGAAAAAATTGATGTTTGTAGTGGCTGCTTTGAGTTATCGTTGGAACTTAAGTCTGAGCCGCTCCGTGGCTGAGACGTTGAGATTCTAGCTGAGGAACAGTGGCCTGAAAGCTACATGGACCTTGGGAATAACAGAGATGTTTTATAGGCCACCCTAGGCGTAGTGGAGGGAGGAAATCTTGAAAAGAAAATCTTCTGGGAAATAATGTTGCTGGGGGGTAGGGGAGTGCTTATTAAAATGTGTGCACATTTCTGGAGAATTCGTGGATGCGATTTTTTTTGCAGAGACTGTAGTTACGCTAGTTTTTCCTGTTCAGCTTTAAGCCGGTTGGAGTAAGACTTTGCCCTGAGTTGTTGGCTTTTGTAAATTGTTAGACTTCATCTGCATTTCATGCAAGTGTGGTCAGGTATTATCTGCAGAGTAAATTGCATGTATCTGAAGTAGCCATGATATTTCTTAGAAAATCTGTATTAAGTATGACGGGTAGACAAATATGTAGCAAGCATTTCCAGGTTTTATTCAAGGGCTAGTAAAAATCCTCTTTAATAATCATTTTCTGATTGTTTTTCCACTACCAGGTAGGGAGTATGTGTATAGATGTAATATCTAGTTTCTAATATCTAGCTTTAGAGTTCTGATGGTAGGAATTTCACAAGGAGTTCTGCTGGGCTGAAATATAAGGCTGTTGTAATAATAATCAGGGGCCTAATAATTCATGTTCTCGGTGTCTGATAATGCCATGTTTAAGTAAAATCAATCTTGAACTTCTTTTCAGAAAGTGAAACATCTTTGGGCCTGGTGCATCAAATGCTAAATCACACTGATGGCTCTAAGTCTCTCCAATCTTCTGAATTCACTGGTGAGAACTTGCTATACAGTAGAAAATCTTTAACCAGGCAATATAAGCCAGATAACATCTCATAATACAGAGATTGAAAATGTGATGTTCTGGATTCCTTAATATTGTGAATGATGTTTGCTTTGCATGCACTTTGGCATAAGTAACCACTAATTGTTCTCTTGTACAGCAGGGTTGTGATGCTTTCATGTATTTCTCTTACAAAAATACTGTAACACAATATATAATCTCCCTCCCACACAGTTGGCAGTTTTGTAATTGTGGACTTTATCAATTGCAAACTTTGGTTGTGATCTGTCTTCTGTTACTTGATCAAGACTGCTTTGTTAATGGCCATTACCTCAGCCCGAAAGATTGGGAAATCTAGCACTCTGAATGGATTTTTAGAGGGGTTCTTTTAACCCAATATAAGCTTGATGTCTTAATGCTTTGGTTTTCCTACTGAAATAGCACTTCTCCTTGTGAGAGTGGTTACTTAAGTTCATGAAGCAGTTTTTTTATGGACTCTATGTAATTCTTCAGATGATTTACAGGACTGAAGAATTTGCTGAATGGTTTGATCAGGCTGTTTGAGTTTCTTGGTATTAAAGTTTTAATTTTATTTTAGTATAAATTAACCTGGATAGGTTATTGTGTTTACTCTGCAAAGCTTGCTCAGTTTCCCTGGTAATTTTAGTGAGCATCTTCGATTCAGGTTAAAAAAGAGAGATGCTTGTAGAGGATCCAGGAGTTTACATGTGCATTTTCTGCTTCCCAGGATATATTTTCTAGTTTAGGAAACGGGTTCTTGCAGTCAGTATTTTTGTAAGTCTATTTTCCTACTTCAGGGAAACAGGGGAGCAACTAGCCCATCACCTCACAGTAAGACTTGGCAGTGGTAGTCAGGAGGGGGAGGCTGTGGCTCTTTACCATACCATGAATAATTCCTTGAGATTTGCTCTCCATATGGATCCTGCAGCTGGCCTGTCTTTTAACTGGTTTCAGCCACTTCAGGGAAAGATTTACATTTTCAGTGAAAACTAAATGCAGGCTGCAGTGTTTTAAGGCTAATACACATTCAGTGCTGTGGTAAAACTAGTTAGCATTGTAAAAATAGTTGTATATTGCAGTATAAAATTGCTGAGAACTATGGGTCTGACAAAACTGCTGACAGCATCACTATGAACCTGTGCTCCAGAAAACATCACCCTTTGAGTATCAGCATCCCACAGAATATAGTAGATAAGTCAAACAGAAACATGCAATTGAAAGATTATTCAATGGCTTAATTTGAGCAAAAATTGATGTGTCATTATCCAAAAGATTATAAATATCTCAGTCATTTAAACAATTATAGGAAAACATACAGTGCGTCAGTTGTGTAGTTTGTTGTTAAAAATCTTAAGTTACTGCAGAGGACTTGTTGCTGTCTCTAAGGAGATGATAAAAAAAGTATTTTGTAAGCATGCATTTATCCCGTCAGTCAGTCTCAGTAACCTACAATATTTCTTTCCTTGTATTCATAGCTGCAAACTCCTGAAGCTTATTTTTGCTACTTTTCTTTTTGCAGTTTTTAAGTCAGAATACTTTTTTTTTTTTTTTTTTTTGCTGTCGAAGTCTAGCACTAACACAGTTGCAGAACGGGTGCATGTATTGTCCCAAGCTGTTAAATGAAGAGAACAGCAGCAAAACATGATGTAGTGACTTAAAATCGTGGAGGCTGTCTAAACTGAAATGTTATAACTTGATTCAGAATTCTAATAGTAACAGTTCGGAATTATATTCACTTTTAATGGTGTCCGTTTAGAACAGTATGCTGCAAAATAACTAAAACATTCACATAGCCTCATCTCACAGGAAAACTTGAGCTTCCCATCTTCTGATAACTATCACGAGCTATCATGAGATGTGGATTGCTCTAGGTAGAGTTGTGACTTTTAAGTTTTGTGACATTTGAGACTAGGAAAGTTGGTCAGGTGACTCATTGTATAGGTGGTTAAAAGGGTCTTGGAAAATTTTTAGAAGTTTCTGCAGAAGGTGCAGTTGTTAGCTCTGAAAGACAATTGAGATTTTCTGAAATGATCTTATTTGTAGTAGTGGTTGAGAGTTGGTTGGATTCTGTGTAGTGAAATTGTATGTTTTGTTACCGTTCAATTCAGTAAATTCTGCAGTATTGGGTAGTCATTACTACATGATGGAAACGTCCTAAATCTAAACGCTGTGGCCTTAGCATGCTGTTTGACAAGAGTCTGTAAGTGCTTTGTTCCTGTCTGGAGCTGCTGGAGCAATACTCTTAACAAATCTCGTTTGTCATCTTTAACCATCAAATGTTTTTATCCCTTTTTTTCTTTTTTTAACTTGAAGCTCTTAATTTCAGAAATCACTGTTGTTCAGTTGTCTGTTGCTCTGTTAATTTTTTTTTAAGACTTGAAGGTCTCCAGTAATATCATGAATGTGTAACCGTTTAGCAATACACTTCTCAGTTACCAAAAGCTCAGGAGGCTTAAGGGTACAACTAGGGTCTGGGCTTTCTTCTTGCCTGCTATGAATGGGCTGAAGTTGCGCCAGGGGAGGTTTAGGTTGGATATTAGGAAGAACTTCTTTACGGAAAGGGTTGTTAGGCATTGGAATGGGCTGCCCAGGGAAGTGGTTGAGTCGCCATCCCTGGAGGTCTTTAAAAGACGTTTAGATGTAGAGCTTAGTGATATGGTTTAGTGGAGGACTTGTTAGTGTTAGGTCAGAGGTTGGACTCGGTGATCTTGGAGGTCTCTTCCAACCTAGATGATTCTGTGATTCATTTGCTTTTTTTTTTTTTTTTTTCCAAAATAAAGCAGTATTTTGGAGTTGGTAAAACCGAAGAGATGACTGTGTTTACTACAACTCTATAGCGAAAGCCTGAAATATACTTAAAGCTTGAAAATTGAAACTGGCTATTAAAAAATTTAACTTACCCGTCGTGCTCTGCTACATTTGAGTATGACAGTGGACATTTTTAATCTTAAGTATATTTGCAAAGTACAGTATAGTAAAATACCTTACTGGTACGTGGAACCTTCAGTAACATCAGCGCTATGTTGGTTAAACCATGCAGATTCTAAAGTTCAGGTTTTTTTTAAAGCATTAAGTTAAAAGTCACTACTAATTGATAGATACTTCATTTCTATTTATCAACAGCAGAACAATATCTCAATTCTTCTGCTTCCACTACTGCTCCTAGTTTCCTCAGCTATCCCCATGCTAATCTTTGTCTGCTAAAAGCTTTCCTGCTTAGCTGTCTGTGTGTGGTGATAGTTTAAAAATAAATAAATGTGATAGCGGGCTTTTTGTTTACATAAAGTAGAATTAAAATATGAACAGTGAACTCCTTAATACTTGGTTTATCAATTCTAGGGTGTTTTTGACTTTAAAACATTGAAGAAATGAAGCCAGTTGAAATAAGATTTAGCTTTAAAACTATTATGGCAATAAAGACATGCTGCATTTCCTGCTTGCTGAAGACTGTTAATATGGAATAAAATAGTAATCTGAATGTAGCTGCTGAATAAAAATGTATGACTTCGAGAGCTCAGATATCAACTAGTAAAAATTTCATGCTGTTTCCAGTACATAATAAGAGGATTTGAAACAATGTTTTACAAAAAAAAATCAAAAACACAATGGAAAAATGCATGTTCAGCAGTGTTTGCTCTGTCTTCAAGTAATTTTTCAAATTCTTACTTTGGCTAGCCATTTTTATTGACCTGTTATTCAGAATTATACATAGGCTAAAATTAGTTGTATCAGGAGATAGTTTTACTTTTGATAGAAATGGGTTTTCTAAAGGCAAGCAGGCCTGAAAGAGTAGAGTAACCAAATAATTATGATTTGTGAACAAGATTTAAGTGTAGTGATGATTTCTTGCCAAACAGTAGTGCACTTTCAGGAAGGCACAACTTCCTTTGCATTCTAGGAGTATGCACGCTATTCACAGCACTTAGGATTGCGGAGATGCTCCCAAATAAGATTTTCCTTCAATTTTATCATAGGTTGAATTTGTAAGGAGAGTCAAATTCCAGCTTTGATATAGTTTGAAATTTAAAGCAGACTTTTATTTAGGAAATGTAAATTTTAAAAAAAGAATAAACACTTTACTAAGCAAATCAATGTACTAATGACACCTTTTCCATTGGGCATCCCATGTGAGTCTGTACACACAATACTTTATCAATTTTTTTTCTTGCAGGGTAGCTGGATAAGTTGTTGATTTGTCATGCTCTGACTTCTGTGTCACCTTTTCAAATATTTTAGAGAAGGATGTAGATGTAGTAGTTCACAGTTGTAAGCCTGTCCTATTTTGAGTTTTCAACTACACTTAAAACATAAATTTTCATGAAGGTACTTGCTACCTTCAAAATGTCATCTGTGAGGGCTGAAAACAGTGCAGTTTCACAGACAGTTCCCAATTTTTGTGTATAAACCTGCTTTATCATTAATGCAGGTAGTTTAGTTTCACTAAAACAGTGGAAACTGATGCCATTTCTACCTGCATTTTTTTAATTAGATACTACAGAGTTTTGGGTGGTTTTGATTGTATTTTTGGTTCCTTCTTCCCCCTCCCTTTTTTGGTACCAGCCTAAATGCAGCAGAACAATTGAAATCTTCAAGCTGTTTTTTTTTTTTAAATGTATAAAGGGAACACTTAAGCAAAATCTTAAGAAGGATGACAGCCTTTTTGCTATAAAGGTGCATTAAGGCTCTTTAGAGAACTGCTGTGGTGTCTTTTTATTTATTTAGGACGATAAAATAGATGTGTTTATATACACAACACCTACATATTTTGATATAGTATTTTCTCGTTTTATATTTTGTTCAGCATTTACAGCCGAACAATACCAGCAACATCAACAGCAACTGGCACTAATGCAGAAACAGCAGCTTGCACAAATTCATCAACAGCAAGCAAATAGTAATTCCTCTGCCAACACATCACAGGTGAGGGATTTGTCTGTGCTATGATTTATCCCTCATTGTTTCCCACCAGGGTTCATCTC